>NC_143262.1:55047272-55350303 GCF_984573655.1 Nuphar pumila
TCCTTTTGAAACACTATATAAAAGGGAACCTGATTATAACATATTGTGAATTTTTGGTTGCAAATGCCCTGTTCTTACAGATAAGAATGACAAACTTTCACCTAAAGCTATTCCATGTATCTTTCTTAGATATTTCGAGACTCAAAAAGGATTTCGCTATTACGATTTTAAAAATGATAAGTTATATGTTTCAAGAAAAGTGACTTTTTTGAAAACCGAGAGTGGTTTTGAAAAAAATGATTCTCGCCACGAAAATGTTGACTACTTTTTATTTGACCTATTATCTAGTAATGATGATATGTCTAGTGATGATGAAATGTCATCAAACCACGATAGTGATAATGAAGTAGACATTAATAACTTTAACTCACCTAGTGTTCAAGAAGATAGGGCATCAAATGATCCTATAACCTATTCACGTAGAGATAGAAGCACTTTTAGGAATGCAATTGAGCAATATAGTGATTCTATTCCCACACATGATCTCAGACAATCTGAAAGAAATAAGAAGCCTCCAACAAGATTTGTCTCTTTTGACTCATTTTTACCTAAGTAAAGAGCTTGTCTCAAGGTCATTCACTCTTACTTTAAACCAAGAAATTTCGAGGAAGCCAAAAAATGCGTAGAATGGCAAGAAGCTATGAAAAATGAACTCAAAGCTCTTAGGAAAGCTAACACATGGGAACTTCAAATTCTACGATTTAAAAAGAAAATTATAGGTTGTCGTTGAGTGTTTAAAGTTAAGACTAAGAGTGATGGATGTCTTGAGAGATATAAAGCTCGCTTAGTCGCGAAAGAGTATGGTCAAGAATATGGAATTGACTATGAAGAGACATTTGCACCTGTAGCACAGATGGTTACAGTCAGATGTCTTATCACTATTGCATCTATTAAAAAATAGAATATTTTTCAAATGGATGTTAAAAATGTTTTTTAAACGGTAACCTTAATGAAGAAGTTTATATGGATGCTCCACCACGTATGAAAATTCATAAAAATAAAGTTTTTCGTCTTCGAAAAGCTCTTTATAGATTGAAACAGGCTCCCAAAACCTAGTATGACAGATTTAACAATGTAATGTTAAAAAATGATTTTTCTTCGTATTATACAGATACTGCATTATTTACCAAAAAAAATTAATGCAAGAATTGTTATATTATTATTATATGTTGATGATACATTAATAACAGGTGATGATATCAAAGGAGTCAAGAACATTAAATTTGTCTTGACTTTGAAATTTAAAATGTCAGACTTAGGTTTTCTGAGGTTGCTTACTAAACTTGCTTGTGAGATTATTGACAGATCAAGAATCTCAGATGACAAAATTTGTGAAACTCCTGAAATAGTGGGCTCAAAAATCAAGACTGATGACGGGATTCCTCTGACAGATCCTACTCCTTACAGGCAACTGGTAGGCTCACTAATATATCTTAGCATCATCAGCCCAATATATCACATGCGATCCATATTGTCCGTCAGTTCCAACATGCTCCTACATCGGTTCACATGTGTGCAGTTCTTCGCATCATCAGATACTTAAAGGGAACTACAAATAAGAAAGTATTTATGTCCTTATCTTCATAATTAAATTTAATTGCTTATACTGACTCAGATTGGGGAGGTGACCCTAATAATCATCACTCCACCATTGGTTTCTGTGTCTTTTTAAGAGAATCATTGGTCTCTTGGAAGTGTAAGAAGCAACAAAAAGTTTCTCTGTCCTCCACTGAAGCTGCATATAGAGTCATGGCATCCACAACCATGAAAATTGTATGGATTCAGCGTCTTCTAGAAGATATGGGAATTTGTATTAAAGAGCCAACAAAGTTATGCTGCGACAATAAAAGTGCAATATATATTGCCAAGAATCACACTTTTCATGAGTGCACGAAGCATATCGAGATGGATTGCCACTATGTCAAGGAAGAATACTTGAAGAAGGTTATTGATATCCCGTATGTGACGTCTGAGTACCAATTGGCTGACTTCTTCACTAAGGCACTGTGTTCGCCTAGATTTCAGTTTCTTGGCAAACTTGCGGTCATCACACCATAAGCTTGAGGGAGGGTGTTAAAATGTAATCCTACTTTTCGTCTATGTCACAAGGATTCGGCCAGACAGGTGCCGCACCCGCGTCGACGCGACGCGACGCGGGTGCGGTCAACCCGACCCTGGGTGCGTTGACCGCACCTAGGGTCATTTTGGTCCATTTTTTTTATTTTTTATTTTTTATTTTTTATTTTAAAAAAAAATTCCCTGTGAAATGGGCTGCAGAATTAAAAAAAAAAATTGCTGACAGCTGACCGCGCAGCGGGACCCGGCCCTTGCTAGATTTTGATTTTGATTTTGATTTTGGCCTTGATAGCTTCGGTCTCTTTAGAGTTGCCTATTCCCTGACGAGGACTTTCAGATTCTTCACCTCTCCCCACCCCTTGTTGGATCCTGCAGGTAGTGATGAGAGAATGAAAGGACATAACAACCGAAGCGTGGATACCTGCTTGCTGCTGCTGCTCTTGTTTTATAAAGGGGGCACTTGTGTCCACAACATCTGACAAGCTTTGTTGGCATCCCATGCTAAACCTGCCTCTAAACAATGAATTCGCAGCGTTGGAAAACATACTGTTAACTTGGAAATGATGATCCATCTTCCTTGAAAATTAAAAGCAAAATTCAAGAGCCTTTTGAAGTCTTTATCCTTCAACCATCCCAGATCTTTCTTCGTCAAGGATTTTCTCTCTCCATAATAAATGATAATGGTGGTGGTAGCCTTGGTGGCTATTAGTATTCACTTTTCTCCTGACGAGATGGGTGCTCTAGTTGTAGCCTGATGTAGACCTCTCTTTTCCACATGTCAAATCCAATAAATTTCTTTTAGCTGTCATCCAGAGTCCAAACCGGAGATCTGTGTGCAACTGTATATAAAATGAAATTTAAAGAACCCTAGGCACTGGCGTGGCAGTGGCAGTGGAGCCGTAGGCCTCGTGAAGACTCTCTCTCCAACAAACCACATCAAACCTTTCGCTTATATTTTTTTTCGTGAAGACCAGGGAGTTTCAAACATGATTGAATCATGACAGTCAGCAGAACGCAGCAGACTGGGTCGATCAGATTGCCAATCCTTTCGGTTCATCAATTTTGTCCCATTGCGCCAAAGTACACAACAAGCAGAACATGGGTAACAAGTCTTCAAACAAACACACCAGCAAAAAAAAAAACTGGTTATAAGTCCTATATATATATATATATATATATATATATATATATATATATATATATATATATATTTTTTTTTGCCGCACCCTCGCAATCGGGTTTTTTGGAAGTGCCGCATCCCTGCACCCACACCCGCACTCATGTGACATAGCTTTTCGTTGTATATGTATATATATATCCGTATAAATATAGAGAGATACATATACATATATACTATGTATATATGTATATATATATATATATTTAGATTACAATACCCAAAAAGGGTATTTTTGTAATTTCACATTTTATGCATATTTCATTTGGAATATGATTGTAATTTTATTTCTTTTCTTTTTATCTTTTCTTTTTTAAATTTTTTCTTTTATTTCACCTTGGGGGCCCAATGTAGACGTTGGACCCCTCCAACGGTCACATTTGTGACCGTTGGAAGGGCTCCAACAACTACATTGGAGCCCCTCCAGGGGCTCTCTCTCTTTGTTCTCTCAAGCTTTTCCTATTTTCTAATATATTGTGGCATTTCATGCCTTTGTGCATGTTCGTATTGTTTTATGCCTTTGTGCATATTAGCTCAAGTGTTCTTTGAGTGCCTTTGTGCACATCGCTTGTGAGGATTTAGTGCTTGTATGCATATTGTCTCCTCAAAGACAATTCTACGTGCGCTTCCCACCTACATAAGAAGCTTCCGGTAACTCTTTTTTGACTGGTCTTGGCTATAAAAGGAAAGAGGGAAGACTCTCGCTCTCTCTAATATGCATTAGGAGAAAGCAAAGGCAATTTTCCTACAATGAGAAATTGACAACCATCTGCTCTAAATCTGAATGGACATCATGGCGAGTTGAGGGATGTTGTAAAAAAGGGTCAGGGGCAAGAGAAGTGATGTGGCAATGACACCAAGGTGAGGAATTTTCCATGTTACCAGCCTCGTTCCAAAGCGTGGCCTTCTGAAAGAAACCATCTAAAGATCTAGACACTGATGGAGGGCAAAGAAGATAACCTCATTGTCCTCAATCAAAAACACCAGCATAGAGGGAGACGATGTGGAGAAGCATGCCCATAATAGCAGATTATGATGTAGTTGATGGTGGCGATTATAGTAATAAAGGTAGTGAAGATAGTGATGAGGAAGATGGTACAAGGGAGAATAGATAAAGGTAGAACACTGGTTTGTATAAAGGCGTAAACAGTGTGAGATCAAGTCTTCTCACAGGTCAGAGATCTGTGTATCTTTGGCTCGACCCACCCATCCCCAGGACCGGAGATTCATGGATTTGAAGCCCTTTTGGAATCTCCAATTCATGAACCTAAAATTCCTCATTTGATGGTGGTTCTCATGGGACAAGCAACACACAGATATCAGATCCATGGTTTTAACAAGCACCCTTTCCATATCAATTGTTGCATCGCTTTGTAAAAATAAAACTGCATATCCATCTGAAGGCTTTAATATCCCAAACGGGTGACATTATAAGAGCATCCTCAACAACAAAGTCATAAGTTGCTACATTAATCAAACATAGTCTAGTGTTGATCATCCCTTTTTTGTCTACAGAAATCTCTTCATCCATGTTTTGACTCCATGAAAGCCAGCAAGTATGAAAATTTTATGGAAACATTAGGAGAAACTAAAGACGCTAACCTGTCTTAGATTGAATACATCACTTCAGTTGATACCAGTGTTGTGAAAAGAGTTGAGGCGTAGCGAGGCGCTCCACCAAAAACCGAGGCGAGGCGTAAGCCTCGAGGCGTAAAGCATAAGCCTCAAAAAAAATTTTTTGAAAACTTAAAAAAAATATATAAAAATACAAATAAATAAAGAAATGCTTTATTGATGAAATAACAACCAATAAGAAATAGAAAATCTCAAATAAGTACTAAAAAATATGAGATTAACATATAAAAGTTACTAAAAAACTGATTACATAACTGAAAATATATTAAATTAACCAAAAAAAGTTAAAATATACTAAGAAAATGATTACATAACTGAAATAACTAGAAAATATATGAGATTATGTAAAACCCAGGTCAAAAAAAAAAATTATTGGACCCGGGCCGGGTCGGGTCCCGACCCAGGCCTGTTCTCGTTAGGGTTTTAAAACCCGACTCAGGAAGAGGATTTTAAAAGAAATCCTCTTACCGAGCGCCGCACCCCACCCGCGCCTTCGACCGGATAAGGGAAACCCAACAGGGTTTCCCCGATTTTCGCCCCCCTCGAGCTCTTTAAGAGCATCGCAGGAGGGCAAGGGGAGGCACACCTCCCTATCGAGCCTCTTCCTCCTCGCTCTCCTCGTGCCGACCATCCCCTCGTTCTCGGAGCGCGGCAGCACCGCCGACGGCCGACGCCGCCAAGCTTCTCCTAGGTACGCCCTTCCATTCTCCTCCCTTCCCCTCTGATTCTCGTAGAGAAGACGACAGGAGGCCGACAAACCGTGTCGTGCCCTCCCGTTTCCTCCGTGACTTGCCAAGAGGTCGGCAAGAGGTCGGTGGCCCCTGCCGCCCCGATCTCTCTCTCTCTCTCTCTCTCTCTCTCTCTCTCTCTCTCTCTCTCTCTCTCTCTCTCTCTCTCTCTCTCTCTCTCTCCGGCAGGGGTTCGTTCCCCTGCCATCGCTCGATCACCGGTGGGTAGGGGCTCGACCCCTGCCACCTCGGTGTTGTCGGTAGGGGCTCGCCCCCTGCCACCTCAGTGTTGTCGGCAGGGGCTCGCCCCCTGTCGCCTCGCTGTTGTCGACAGTGGCTTACCCCCTGCCGCCTCGTTGTTGTCGGCAGGGGGCTCGCCCCCTGCCGCCTCAGTGCTGTCGGCAAGGGCTCGTCCCCTGCCGCCTCAGTGTTGTCGGCAGGGGCTCGCCCCCTGCCGCCTCAGTGTTGTTGGCAGGGGCTCGCCCCCTGTCGCCTCGCTGTCGTCGGCAGTCAGGGGCTCACTCCCTGTCGCTTCTTTGATTTCTGCAAGCAGGGGCATACCCCTGCCGCCTCATTGTTTTCGACTGACAGGCAGGGAGCGATGCCCTGCCTAACTTTCTTTTCTTGGCATAATAAATAATATAGCGTTGAATGCCCACACTTTTGCAGACTTCGCATCGAACCCCGCTCTGGCTTCGCGGCCTGAGCCTCGTATCATCTACACTCGTAGATGTACGCAGTTGCACGACATCCCGAGGTAGGGGAAAGTCGCACGGGGATTTTTGATAAATGAAATAAAATATAAGGATTCTGAGGTAGAATGGTTTATTTTGCATACCTGCTTACTTGTAGAATTATCTAACTTGTGATTATCTGTTTTGAATTGTCCTCGTTCTTATTTCTGTAGAATTTAATGTTTGATGTATGCGGATACGGGTGGACTCATTTTTACAGAAATGCCTATGACTGTGTCTCTGTACTTGCTCACTGTTATGATTTTACTATAGATGTCGTATTGTTATTACATGGTGAAACTTGTAGCCGCCCCCAGGCAAGCCTCGTAGGGTGTGCAGGTGTACGTGCCACATTTTGTCATTTTGGAAAGGTGTGAAATGGGGTACAAACACTAAAATCTTGAGAGGAGGCGTTTCCTCGTGCAAGGCTGACTCCTCGTGCAAGGTTGACTCCTCGAGAATGAATGTCTGCTTATAAAGCTTGCGAGCTAGTTATGTGTTGCTAGATGCAACTAAGTGTATCCCGGGTTGGTTACTCTGAAGAAATGATTGGATCCACAGCGATCTCAGGACTTCTCTGAGACTTCTTATTTCTTAGTATTTGAACATGCCAAGTATATTACTGATTTTATGAAATATTGTGATGGGTTATCCATCGAGAAACCCACGATTTTGCTATCGTAACCGGACCTCAAGACAGGTACGATACAAATAGTACAAGAGGTCATTGAGCACCTCGAAGTGAACAATCAACACTTTATTGATATAAATGAAATAATCTCGGCCTCCACAGGCCAAATGCTCAAAGAGCAATACATGTCATGTATGGATTAAAAGAATCACAGGATCTTATATGCTGCTCTCTCATCGTAGTCGTGCCTCCAGGTAGGTACGACCGTACTTTTGGACAAGTATATCCCTGAGTGTTATGATGTTTGGAAAATGAGGTTGTGACAACCTCGAAGCGTGCATACAGCACAATGCTGAGATCATATAAAAGGTGACAACTCGCCTTCATAGACAAGATGCTCGAGTAGGCCTAACAGACCAGAGCATGTAGAATGGGGCGGCGGTTAAGAAACCCTCGTCGTGCTCATTCGACCTTCATGGTTCATCAAGGAAGAGGATGGATGGTACAAAAACTCTGATGGACAAGTTGTTAACAACCACCCCACGGGCAAAAGACTTGGCTTCCCTAGTAATCGAAGTTAGGAGAATTGGGATTACAATAAGTTATCCTACGTGGTAACTCTCAGGTACTTTTGCAGAAGTTGGATGCATCCATGGGCCACGAATGCCTTTGGAGATTTACTCTCTTGGTCACTGACCGTCCCCTTAGGAGCGGACTCAGTCAGCCATTCGGGTTAACGAAAACACCTGACATAATAAACCCCCGGATCGGACTCGGCTGTTTCTACGTTTCGCGTCTGTGCGTACCCACAGGCCAGTTAATATCAGAACTTAAAGAATATTTCTTTTTAAATAGTTGTAGATGACTGAGACTTATACTGCTTGAAATGTTGTCGGTATACATGTTTCAAACAGTAGCTCTTTGCATATGTTACACTTGCTAGAATAGATTACAATTCTACTTGTCGTTTTGATGTAATAAACTGTTTATCTCATGAATGTCCTGCTTTATTTTATTCTACATTGTCCATTCGTCCACCTACTGGTTTGTTATGAAACTGACCCATTTCATGGGCAAGTGATGAGTAAGACTTCACAGGCGACCGATGGCGTGATGCATCATGGCTCAAGATTTCTCTTCTTTCCGCTGGCGTCTTGGTTCTGAGTTTAAGAGTTTTTCTTTAAATTATTAGACATTGAGAAAATGCTCATTTTGTAATAAACTGCAGATTTTATTAATTATTGTTTTATTTCCTCAATTCCTCTAAGTAGTTGTTCATGTGAAATGATGGTTTTTCAGCTAACGTACCAAAGATTTGTTAACTTGTGCTCCTTTCTAAATGTCTTCCGCTGTCGCTTTTAAAAGTAAAAACTTTAAATCTTTGAAAGGTTTTTCGATAATGTTTTTGAAATCACAAGTTGAAATTTTGGGGCGTTAGAGATTAACCTACAAAAGTTAAAATATATGAGATTATTCTAAAAAACATGAGATTAACATATAAAAGTAACTAAAAATTGATTAATAACTGACAAATCTATGAGATTAACCAACAAAAGTTAAAATATACT
This sequence comes from Nuphar pumila, assembly GCF_984573655.1. NCBI lineage: Eukaryota > Viridiplantae > Streptophyta > Magnoliopsida > Nymphaeales > Nymphaeaceae > Nuphar > Nuphar pumila. The sequence goes on from NC_143262.1 coordinate 55,055,822, forward strand.
AAGAAACTGTTTACATAACTGGAAAATATATGAGATTAACCTACAAAAGTTAAAATATATGAGATTATTCTAAAAAATATGAGATTAACATATAAAAGTAACTAAAAAACTGATTACATAGCTAAAAAATATATGAGATTAACCAACAAAAGTTAAAATATATTAAGAAACTAATTACATGATTGAAATAACTGAAAAATATACAAGATTAACCAACAAAAGTTAAAATATAGTAATATATTAAGAAATTTATTACATAACTGAAATAACTGGAAAATATATGAGATTAACCTACAAAAACTTTGCTGATTATGTCTCAGAAATCTTGTTGGAAAGTATAAAAAAAAAATGTGCCTCAGGCTTGCACCTTGAGGCACAGAGGGCCGCGCCTCAAGGCGAGGCGCGCCTTTTGCGCCTCAAGGCGCATTTTTGATAACTATGGTTGATACCATTTGAACAACATTTCCAGTACACCTGCTCTCTACCATTCTTGAGTTTAAGTTTCTTTCCAACCTCTCTCTCTCTCTCTCTCTCTTGTAAGTTTAGGTGTTATCAGAGAAAAGAAACACACACACACACACACACACACAATGGCCAAATCCAAGGTGAATGACCATCGCCAATAGAGGCACATGCCATGGTATGCCTCTAGCCTGTGGGGATGCCTCCAATCAAAAAATTGTTGTAGGCATAGTTTTCATTTTTTAGATGCATCTCTAGAAGCTTTATCAAGTGATTTAGTCTTAAGCATGAGACGAAGAACTATGGAAAAAAATCTCAAAATCAGTTTTTCATAAGTTGTATGAGAGCAATTGTGAGAAAACAATGAGCAATGTAACAGAACAAAAATTATTCACCACATTAAAGTGACTATTAATACTATAATTCTAAATACATTACATAATCAATAGATTTACTTTATCATCACAATCACAAGATACATACACATAATAACCTTTGGGAAGAAAATGGAAGTACTGAAAATAGGTTGTGTGTATAAATACCTTCAGGATCATATCCTTCAAGATCTTCATGAACACATCGGGTGAACTCATACACTTGCCTCCATGTATCTTCAGAAATGTTATGTCGCTGATGCTTCTGAGTAGGCAAACAAAGCAGGGTGATTTGAACTTTTTTTTCATGAAGAGATACAATTTCTTCATGAAATGAAGATGTGCTTTCTTTTCCAGGAAAACAAACAAATAAAGTCATTCTTTTAAATAACATTTGAATGTTAGCAAATTTAAAGAGACAATTTCTTTGTGAAAACCTGTCACATAGGTTCGGGTGCGGATGCGGCACTTTAAAAAAACTTGGGTGTGGGGGTGTGGGGAGTATATATATATAATTTTTAATAGTTTTAAGTTAACACTATGTGTATTTGTGTGCATTTATGTATTTATATATATAATATAGATAAAAATGGACTTGATTAGGGTTAACTGAATCTACTTTTGGATAGAAATGGACCTCAGTGCGGTTGACCTAACATAAAGGAAGTTGTTTCCAAGTGTCGCACCCGCCTGGGTGCGGGTGTGGTGCCTTGTTAGAAGAGTCCGTGTGACATAGGTGAAAACAAAAGTATGCCTTCTTTTCCAGGAAAAAAAAACAAATAGCTGGTTTTGAAAATAACAGCAATCCATTCAAGATCATCATGGAATATGCTAATACGGTAATACGCCTTTTTTCAATCAAAAAGGTAATTTTGTGATCAAATTTGTGTAAAAGGAGCCATGTTTTGGTGGAATTAAAGTTCCACATGGAAATTCCTTCCAACAATTGCATAGCTACCATGGCCCCATTAAGAATGGTGGTTTGTTTGTGAAGGGTGCAATTTTCATCACCAAACGCATCCATAAGAGAAGTTGCATGGAGAAAACACGTACAGCCAAGTTTCAAGCATGCTAGTAGCGCACTGCTAGTTTAACCAGCTGGGAAATAAACAAACATTTCCACAGTCCTAAATTTACTCAGACATACCTCAACAAAATAGCACCACTGTGTAAGAAGCCGAAATCGTCCACTCAAGACCAACCTCCACCCAGCAATCGCCCGGGTTACAGCTGAACATGTGCCAAAAAGGTAAAGATAAAGAAGAGCATAATTGTAGTGAAATGAAACCAGACCAATTGCAGTTGATATAAAAGATAAGCCAATGCTATTCACCAGGGCAGATAAAAAACTTACATATATTCTTTTGCCCATTCTCACGGAAAACAAAAAACACAAAATCGTAGAACATAACAAATCCACGAGAATCTGCCTACAGAAGAATAAGCGACAGAATTAGCTAAAAATAATATTTAAATGTTAATCTTAACATTCAACTACCAAACAGCAATCAAGAATATACAAGTATGGCATAAACATTAACCCTACTTATTCAGAAGTTTGACACATGTAGCATAAGGTAAACTAATTAGAATAACCCTGAAAGATGTAAGCAACAGAACATATTCAAACCCCTTGTGAATGGGTCAAAAAGTTGTCAAGGATCTGGCTATCCTTCCTAAAAAGCATATATAAGGTAGCTAAACTACATCTAACAAATGCATGTGAGGAACATGACCTCAATCAACTACACAATAACACAACCAACTTCTAATGACGAAGATGGTCAAACTGCCCTCATCATTAAGATCTTGCCCTTAAAATTTGTGTAAGATGTCAACCATGCCAACTTGGTGGTAATATCTAGCCTAGAGTTCCCAACCACTTCTAAGAGAACTTACATAACTGCCTTAAATGTGTCTAAAAAGAGCTCATATTCAAACATCCACCAACAAATTGCAATCATTTTTATCTTTTTTGTAATATACTTGCAACTATTGAACGCATGCAGCATTATCTCGATATATCAGAAATAAGATGTCAACATAACCCCTTGATCTGTAACAATAGATTTTACCCAAGGGCATTCATAAAACAATGTACAATGGGCCATGGTCCCATACTACATTACAACCCTCATTCAAATTACAACTTCTTTTACAAATTAACTTAGAATTTTTGCTTTTGGTTTCACAAAGACATAAGATTTCCACTAGCAAATTCAGACCTTAAACGGTAATAGAATTAATAATTTCATAATGACCATTGGTTCAAAGATTTTTTTTGCTGAAATTCTGATTTAAGACTTCAAGATGCCATCTGCATCCTTCATCGAAAACACTGAGCAATACCACATGACAGTTCATGCTTAATGTACTAACTATATTCTCATATAAGGATTGTTGTACCTAGGTGCTCATAATGAAGGGAAGTTCAAGTCCAGTCAGCCCACAGGCAGATGATGTACAGTTCTGGTGGGTGAATAGAGGAAGATGGTGAAGAGGTGTGAGATGCGAAGGGAAAGTCCCACTTTGAGGGGGATGACCTCCAAGTATTTCTTGATTAATTTCTCACTACTCTATTGCTGTCACGAGCCTATTTCCTTCAATGGGCCAGCGCGGCGCGACGGTCTTTCCTTACCGCCGCAAGCCTACTCGTCAGCTCGCTTGCCGGTCGCGGAAGCTTGTAATCAGAGTGCAAGAGAGCAAAAGAGAATAGAGGGAGAGAAATTGCAATCACAAGAAGCAATCACAACGAGGGTGAACAAAAGAAAGCTCAACGCATTTACTTCATTCACAATTTTGCCCGCAGGCGATTACAGTTCAAGTATACGGGCTGCCCCTTCGGGGTATTGATTCACCTGAACCGAGCAGCTTACATCAGACTCAACAAAAGCAAAACAGACTCTAAGCGCAATTGTACACTGTAAGTCGCAAGGGAACATGCTCCCCCATTCAAATCATGTGCCGTCCTCGGCGCCATCTGTTTCGTGGTAAGCCCTGACTTCAGCCGGGTAGCAGTTGTTCATTCGAAATGCAGGCTCCCACGTTGGTTCCGTTGTTTCCTCCCACTGCACCAAGTATTTCTTCGTTTGTCCCAAGTAGTTGACCTTGTGGCGAAGGATCTGACTGAGGTGCTTCTCGGCCCGTTGTGCTGTCGGGGCCCTCTGCATGATGGGAGCGCGTTGTGGCACACTGCGTTCCGAGTCTCCATCATCTGGATGAAACTGCTTGAGGTTGCACACGTGGAACACCGGGTGCACCTTGAAGTCTGGGGGCAACTTCAGCTTGTATGACAGCTTGCCCACCTTCTTTGTGATGGTGAAGGGTCCCTCATACTTTCTGAGTAGTCCGCGGTGCCGCCCACGAAAGATGCCTGTGCGACCAGGATATAACTTCACCAACACTTGGTCCCCAACTTGGAACCCTGCGGGCCGACGGTGTTTGTCCACCCACTTCTTCATTCTCTTGGCCGCTTTGTGTAAGAATGTCTTCGCCAACTCATTTTGCTCGTGCCCGTCGCGAACAAACTGATAGGCGAATGATGGCCTTCCCTTTTCTTGTGTGACAAGAGTGTGCGGGGTCAGTGGCTGCTGCCCCGTGGCTATCTCGAACGGACGGTGGCCTGAAGACTCGCTCTTCTGCAGATTATAACAAAACTGTGCCACATCAAGGAGCTTCACCCAATTCTTCTGATTGGCACTAACAAAGTGCCTAAGGTACTGCTCCAGTATCCCGTTGATACGCTCTGTCTGCCCATCTGTCTGCGGATGGAAGCTTGTTGAAAACAGCAACTCAGAGCCAAGTAGCCGAAATACTTCACGCCAGAACTTGCCCGTGAAGCGAGCATCACGATCACTCACAATGCCCTTTGGTATGCCCCAGTGCTTCACGACATGCTTTACGAACAACTCTGCAGTCTTCTTTGCAGGGCACTCCTTGGAAGCTGGGATGAAGGTGACATACTTTGAGAAACGATCCACCACAACCAAAATAGAACTGAGGCCCTCTACCTTCAGCAGACTAACAATAAAGTCCATGGAGATGCTATCCCAAGGACGTTCTGGAATTGGTAGAGGCTCAAGGAGACCGGCAGCCTTCTGGTTTGTCCCCTTATCTTGCTGGTAGATGAGGCATGCCCGCACATACCCCTCAACGTCGTCTTTCATCTGCGGCCAATAGTAGCCGCGCTCAAGGAGTACTAAGGTCCGCTCCTGACCAGGATGGCCGGCCCATAGTGTATCATGACACTCATTGAGTAGCTCTCGGCGAAGGCTTCCCCACAGTGGTACAAAGATGCGTCCCCCTTTTGTTACGAGAAGGCCATCCTATAGCCAAAATCGTCGAGTCTTCCCTGCCTGCGCTAGAAAAACAAGGTGTTGTGCGGTCGGATCCTGCTGCGTACCCTTGCGGATGCGGCTCAGCAATGCACCCTCCAAATGCACTTCAGAAAACTCTGCGCGCGCAGCTGCCAATTCAGCCCTACGGCTCAAGGCATCCGCCACAACATTGGTCTTTCCAACCTTGTACTCCAAGGCAAAGTCGAACTCAACTAAAAACATCTGCCATCGAGCTTGTTTAGGCGTCAACTTCTTTTGTGTCTGAAAATAGCTCGTGGCCACATTGTCCGTCCTGACGACGAACTCGGCACCCAAAAGGTAGTGCCACCAGGTCCTGAGGCAATACACAATGGCGGTCATCTCACGTTCGTGCGCTGTGTAGCGCCTCTCTGCATCCTTCAGCTTGTGACTCTCATATGCGATCGGATGAGCATCTTGCATAATAACTCCGCCAATGGCAAAGTCTGAGGCATCAGTGTGGACTTCAAAGGGTCTCGAATGATCAGGCAGTCGCAGCACTGGCTCCCTCACTAAGGCTTTCTTCAAGCCATCGAAGGCATCTTGGCACGCTCCTGTCCATAGCCATACTCGATTCTTCTTTAACAAATCTGTGAGGGGCGCAGCGATGAGGGAATAACCTTCGATGAAACGTCGATAATAGTTTGTCGAACCGAGGAATGACCGCAATTCTGGCACTTTGCTTGGCGGAACCCATTCCTGGATGGCCCTTATCTTCTGCCCATCCATACGCAGCACACCACGCCCCACAACGTGGCCAAGGAAGTTGATCTCCTCCTGCCCGAAGAGACACTTTTTTCGTTTGACACAGAGGCCATTCTCCTTCAGCACCTGAAACACTGTTCGCAAGTGCTCGACATGTTCCTCCATGTTGCTGCTGTAGATCACGATATCATCCAGGTAGACTACCACAAACTTGTCTAAGTAAGGGTAGAAGATCTAGTTCATTAAAGTCGTGAACGTGGCTGGAGCATTTGTCAACCCGAATGGCATTACTAGAAATTCGTAAGCACCATAGCGGGTGACGCAAGTTGTTTTCGGCTCATCACTTTCGGCAATCCTCACCTGCCAGTAACCCGATCGCAGATCTAGCTTGGAAAAGATACGAGCACTGCCTAGCTGATCGAACAAGTCCGCTATCAATGGCAATGGGTACTTGTTCTTCACCGTGGCCTTGTTCAAGGCACGGTAATCCACACATAACCGTTTAGAGTCATCATGTTTCATCTGGAAAAAGATTGGGGCACCAAATGGGGCTTTTGATGGACGAACAATGCATGCGTCCAACATCTCGTCTAGCTGCCTGCGCAGCTCCTTCAGCTCAGCTGGCCCCATACAGTATGGAACCATTGCAGGAGGCTTCGCTCCCGGGGTCAACTCAATCTTGTAGTCGACCTCGCGTCTTGGCGGAAGACGCTTTGGCAATTCCGGGGGCATCACCCCCCGAAACTCCTCCAATAGTGGGACTAGGGTCGGCGGCACTGCTGCTTCTACCTTCCCTTCATCGGCACGCACTGCAACTAAGAATGTCTGCTCCCCATGCTTGATACCCTTCTTCAGTTGCATTGCCGATAACACGAAAGACTTGCCTTTCTGTGTAAGGCACTGCACAGTGTGTGACAGGTCTGACCCCATGATCGTCAACGTGTTAAACTTTGGCAGCATCATAACATTCTGGCTTCGCAGAAACTCCATACCCAAAATCACCTTGAAATCGTCCAGGGGCACCACAGAGAAGTTGGCTTTGCCGACCCAACTCCCCACTTGAGTAGCTACATCTCTTGCTTCCCCAAGGATGGGCTTGGCCTCAGAGTTTACTGTTTTGATAGTCCTCTGCTTTGGCCCAGTTTTCAAGCCCAACCGCTCTGCCTCTTCCCGCGAGACAAAGTTGTGTGTGGCCCCCGAGTCTACCATTGCTGAAGTAGACTTTACATTCATAATGAGTTCTACGTACATAAGTTCCTTACTGACCTGCATGTTCTTAGCTGCGCAACTTCTAGCTGCGTTAATCGATCGCATGGCCCTCATCCTTGGTTGTATGGTCTCAGTGTCACTGCATTCAGTATCGTTGCATTCTTCCCGTGCAGCATTGGCTTGCCCGTCGTCCTTTACAAGGCGCTTTGGGCACTGCCTAGCGATATGTCTATCGCCGCAGAACCAACATGTCACAACCGCACCCTTGTTGCTGTTGTTATGCTTTGTGAAGTTCTGTTTCTTTTCGGATTGATGGCGTGTCGACGCCTCACCTTTATCATTGTGTTGCTCATCCTTCTTGCCTCCGTGGTCAGGCTTCTTCCCAACTTTGGTTGATGGGGTGAAAGGCTTGCACTGAGTGTTAACTAAGCGCTCTGCCGCCACATATGCATCTTCCAAAATACGGGGGTTGCTCCTTTCCACTTCAGACTGTGCCCATGGTTGAAGTCCCACAATGAACCAGTTGAGCATGTCGTCTTCTGGCATGTTAGGTATCTCCAGCATAAGCTTCTGGAACGTTCTGACATAGTCTTGCAACAAACCAGTGTGTTTGAGCTCACAAACCATCCGGTAAGCCTGTCTCTGCGCATTTCTTGGCATGAAATAGTTGCGCAACTCTACTTTGAAGTCATCAAAGGTGTCTATCACACATTGACCCCTCTCTATGTCATTGCGCTTCCGCATCCACCAAGCGATAGCATCCCCATCAAGTAAGGTCGCTGCAGCCTTGATCCTCAGATCTTCGAGGGTCACATTCTGGATATCCAAGTAGTCTTCTACTTGGAACAAGAAGTTCTCAATGGCCTTGCTGTCGCGAGAACCATTAAATTTTGCGAGTCTAGGTACATCAATCCTTGATGGTCTCTCACCATTTCCGCCATTTAGGGTCACCGTCCGCTGCAACGTACGGTTCTTCAACTCAAGATCGGTCACTGTAGTCGTCAATAAAGTGACCTGTGTTAAAATATGTGTACTCGTACACATATATTTTGAAATATAATCCTTAAATGTACGTATATATTTATATATATATATATAAAGATACGTATACATATATATATGTATACGTATCTCTATTTATATATATATAAATATATATATTTTATCTTCCTAAAATACCCTCAAGGGTATTCTTGTAATTTGACATTTTACGCATATTCCAATTGGAATATGCATTGTAATTTTTCCTTTAAATTTTTTGTTTTTATTTTTTTTATTTCTTGCTTTTATAAACCATTGGGGGTCTCCCAATAGAGACGTTGGGAGCCCCCAACGGTCACAAATGTGACCGTTGGGGGCTCTCCAACGTCTCCTTTGGGAGCCCCCAAGGTGGCTCCTTTTTGTGCTTATAAATAGGGGATTTCCCTTTTGTATTTCTCAAGATTTGGAGGAGCTCTTGCTCCATTGTAAGGGGTTTTTACCCTCTTCTTACTCTTCTTCAATAATATTCAACTTATGACTTTATGTCATATTTTTGCCCCTTGTGTGGGTTTATGTGTTAGCACATTATGTGCTTGTGTTGTTCCCTTTAATGGGTTTATTCGCACTTCATGTGCATGTGTATGAGTTCATTATTGAACCTAATGTATTCAAAGTCACTTTTTAACATGGTATCAGAGCCCGGTTACGATGGGGTTGTCTCTTGGCGCAACGGAAAGCGTGGTGCTCAAGAAATGGTGAAGTATTCGTTGTTCCTCCCTTTTTTTAGAAGTTTTCGGTATGTATCTCTTTTCTTAACATATTATGCATTATGAAACTATTTTCCTTGCACATTTAGTGTTTTTGATAGTTGAATCATTTCCTTTCACATTTCGCGTGTTCGTATATTTTAAAATATCTACTTTTAAATTTGGTAAATTTGTTTATTGTTCAAATATATAATTTTTGGTTATATAGTTATCGATTTCTCATCACATATAATAGTAATTTATGTTTTGCAAAATTGTTTTTCAATTATGTGAGATTTATGATTTTTCATAAGAATTTCGTGATTAACATATAAGTTAACTTTTTAAATACGATTTCTTGCTAAATTAATGATCTTTGTTTAAAAACTCTTTAATCTCATATAAAGTCTAATTTATTTTGAGTTCCTCTCTTGTTTATGGATTTTAGTGCATTTTTTGGAAAATCTTGATATAATTCTTGTATAAGAATCTCTCACATCTAAATCCTTGTTATGAATCCTAAGTAGTTCTCGTTAATGATAACTATTTATGAGAACTCCTAAAGATGTTTTCAATGATTTGGGTTTATTTAAAGGTTTTTTGAAAAATTGTTTGTGATAAATAGGTTGTTCGAACCGTTGTAAAAGATCTTTTAAAAGAATTTCTCACACTATATAGAATGCATAGTGTATCTATTACATCTTTTTGCTATAAAAGATGTCATTAAATTTATTGATGCAACTTTACAAACTTGTTGGTTTGTATTTTTTCACATAAGATTTCAAAACCCTCTTGATTGTATCTCTAAGGATGCCTACATTGGCCATAATATGGTATTCTTTTAAATTGCATTTATCAAGCATAAAATTGCATATTTGAAGCTTGAGAGTCTCAAGCATTTGCATCTTTTATGAAATACATGCATTATTGCATGTTTGATATTATTACGCTTTTTGCGTATTCTTTGTTCAAGTGTTGTGAGAGTGCCTTCGTGCACATCTTTTCTAAAGTATTTGTACTCATATACGTATTGTCTCTTCGTAGATATTTTTACATTGTGGAGCTTTTGTGCACATTTCTTTTGGTGAAAGTATAATGAATTTAGATATTGATTCTTTTGTTGAATCATTATAAAACATTGTAAGTGCTTATAGCACTTTGTACGTTTCTGCATATCTCAATCAAAGAATATTAAAACTTGTATGGGATTTAATCCCAATTCTATAAATTTTCAAGTATTTTTGAATATCTTTTCTTAGGTATTGTGTTAAAGCTCTCCTTGCGAACCATTACGGTTCTTGTGATTTTTTTGTTAAAAGCTTGATTTTCTTCTCTTGATTATCCCAAGATGATTTCTTTATGTCATTATGTTCTTTGAAAAAGTTTTTTTTATGGTACTTATCTTATCCATCACAAGTTATATGATGCATCAATTCTTTTATGGCCCTATTGTTATATTAGAGATTTTTGAGGTGAGTTATGGGCACCTTGTGTTATGTCATTTTAGATTGTCCACTTGCCATATTATAGATGGTGGTTGAGGTGAGTTATGGGCACCTTGGGACTCTAGAATGATTTGGTATATGAGTGTGTCACTAGTTTGATGTTGGCCAATGATCTTATGGATGCTCTTATTTATATATAAATGTGATGAATATATGATGTTTGAAACCTTAAAATGTTTTAAGGTATATTAAAATCAAGGGTTTTGGGATTATAGCCCAACCTTTTAGTTGTTTATGAATCTTATGAGTGCATTTGCACATTTGTGATTCTGTGTGTTGTGCTTGTTGTGCACAAGTGTTCCAAGTGTTCTTGTTGTGTGTATGTTCACACATTTATTTTCAAGAATATTATTCTATCGGTTGTTGTATCTTGTTGAAGATACTTTTACATAGTTTATTCCAAAATGTTATTTTTATGTGTATTCTTTTTGAAGAATATTGTTCTATTGATTCAAGGTTTGATTTATATATATGTTTGTCATTACAAGTTTTATTACCTCAAAAGTCTTCTCCTTTTATAACTCTTATCTAAGTGTCATCATATGTAGACAAGAATTTTATTACACCTTTGTGTGTTGATAGCCCTTTGTTGGCTTTGTTTCTCTTGTTCTAGTAGCTAAACACACTCGTCTTGAGTATTATCATATGTAGACAAGGCACGTTGATTCACACCATGGTGTGTGATCTTTAGTCCATGTTGGCATTTGTATTCTTGTTCTAGTCGCTGAGTTATATGCCCATGGTTGGCTTCTTTCACTCAATTCAAGTGTCATTTTATGTAGACAAGAGATGTATTGTGTTTTTAGCCCATGGTTGGCTTAATACTCTTGTTCTAGTAGCTGAACACACTTGATCTTGAGTGTATTTTTACGTAGACAGGAGATGTTTTTTGTCCATATTGGCGTGTATTCTCTTGTTCTTGTCGTTGATGCACTCATTTTAAGTATTATTATATGTAAACAAGAGGTATTTTTACACACCTTAGTGTGTGTCATTTGGCCTTTAATGGCATTATATTTATATTCTTGATCTAGTAGCTTATACACTTGATTTACGAGTTTTTGAGGACTAATGAGGTAGTTGCTTGTAGTAGATAAACTATTTTTGAAAATTACAAAATTTATTGTGTTTTTTGATACAAATGAATCATATCTATGATATGTTTTTAAAATTGATATTTTAGCATTTAATCTATATATTAAGTGCTTACAGTTCTTCGACGACTTTTGTATTTGATATGCAAAATAAGTCTTTTGTCTCAAATGATATTCTTTTTTGAATCTTGGGTGGATGCTTTAACATATTTAGTCAAATCATGCTTCATATTTATGACATTTGTTTGACATAGATCTTCTTCCTAAAGATGTGAAAAACTCTATTGTTGATCTATGCATGTTAACTATACCTTTATAAAGCCTCGCTTATTGAAGAAAATATTCGACATGCCTTTGGACATTAGTATCCATGTTCATTTAAAACTTTTTGGACTCTTGTGTTCATTTTGACTAAAATATGTTTGGAGCATATTCATTGATGATTTCTTAAGCGTTAATTCATTTTGATAGTATATGCATATGCTCATTATGGCCTTTTGGGCCCTCATTCAATAAAGCATATGTAGCTTATGCCTTTTCGTAGGCTTATTGTGGTGTCCCTTAGTGGACTTTTTTTGTAATTCCCCATTATGGGGTTGTGTGTGTCCAATGTTGGACCTTATGAATGCATTATGCATTCTTGCAATTCGTTTTCGCTCACTCTTTAACATGATATTTGTTTCTTTTTAATTTTTGGTTTTCTTTTCTAGAGTAATTATCCTATTATGCATAAATTTTGCACCTTGTAGGAATGTTCCATTTCAGTAAAGTGCAAAGATATTTTTTACTTGTTCTTTGTTGTTATTCCACAGGATCTTGGAGATAGGACAAAGAGAAGTACCCTGGATGCTTCGGGAAATGTGTTCCCTTTAGAAGACAATTGGAGGAAGGCATTTTCAAGTTTCAATTGCATCATTGACGAAGCCTCTTGGAGTCTTCCCCTTTTTTCAATCTTTTCGTTTCCCCGCAAAGATTGAGGGGGGGTGTTAAAATATGTGTACTCGTATACATATTTTGAAATATAATCCTTAAATGTACGTATATATTTATATATATATAAAGATACGTATACATATATATATGTATACGTATCTCTATTTATATATATATAAATATATATATTTTATCTTCCTAAAATACCCTCAAGGGTATTCTTGTAATTTGACATTTTACGCATATTCCAATTGGAATATGCATTGTAATTTTTCCTTTAAATTTTCTGTTTTTATTTTTTTTATTTCTTGCTTTTATAAACCATTGGGGGTCTCCCAATAGAGACGTTGGGAGCCCCCAACGGTCACAAATGTGACCGTTGGGGGCTCTCCAACGTCTCCTTTGGGAGCCCCCAAGGTGGCTCCTTTTTGTGCTTATAAATAGGGGATTTCCCCTTTGTATTTCCCAAGATTTGGAGGAGCTCTTGCTCCATTGTAAGGGGTTTTTACCCTCTTCTTCCTCTTCTTCAATAATATTCAACTTATGACTTTATGTCATATTTTTGCCCCTTGTGTGGGTTTATGTGTTAGCACATTATGTGCTTGTGTTGTTCCCTTTAATGGGTTTATTTGCACTTCATGTGCATGTGTATGGGTTCATTATTGAACCTAATGTATTCAAAGTCACTTTCTAACAACCTGCCCCATTAGTAAGTTCACCTGCTCTTGCAGGCTCGCCACCACATCATTCAATCCATTGAATGATTCACATGCGCGTGAAATCGTTTCATCATGCGAAGTCGCATCTTCCACCAGCTTGTTAACAGTTGCAGCCAACTCTTCTTGGCCCCGAGGTGAACCCATCTCCTCAGCTTCGGCAACTGCCTTGCCATTAGTGTTGCGCAAATGTTGATAAGGCGCCACGATGTCTTGCTCACAAATCACAGTCTGTCGGCGTGTCTGTCGACACCGACTCCGGAGTCCCTTCCCCAGCACGAAAACAGGCTCTGGTACCACTTGTCACGGGCCTATTTCCTTTAATGGGCCAGCGCGGCGCGACGGTCCTTCCTTACCGCCGCAAGCCTACTCGTCAGCTCGCTTGCCGGTTGCGGAAGCTTGTAATCAGAGTGCAAGAGAGCAAAAGAGAATAAAGGGAGAGAAATTGCAATCACAAGAAGCAATCACAACGAGGGTGAACAAAAGAAAGCTCAACGCATTTACTTCATTCACAATTTTGCCCGCAGGCGATTACAGTTCAAGTATATGGGTTGCCCCTTCGGGGTATTGATTCACCTGAACCGGGCAGCTTACATCAGACTCAACAAAAGCAAAACAGACTCTAAGCGCAACTGTACACTGTAAGTCGCAAGGGAACAATTGCAATCCCATTGTTTTTCCTTTATATATTTCTATAGCAACCCTAATGACCATGGCTTGTATTACCAGTATTCCCTTCTACAACAACAAAATGCTCTAGGACCCTTCACAATGGATCTGGCCAACCCCCATGTCCATGTATTACATGAGCTCACCCTACTCTATGGCTATTCTTAACCCTAAAGTCATCATTGTTTGGGAGAATGACATTGAGAAGGCAATTTGTGGAAATGAGAAAGGAGGTCAGATTGTCCCTCATTTGCATTCGCATTGGAAACAGGAATTGGTAACAATGTCCTCCTGGAGGTGGTAACTGCTAATCCCAGTCACTTCCACTTTTCCAAGTCCATAAACTCCCTCCAACTCCCAGCTGCTTAAACAGAGACTTAATGTGTAATTGATAGAGAACTGGTAAAGCAAGAACCCAAGGCTGCACAGGCAATAGGATATGAGCTCTTTTTCTAGCCCCTTTCAAACAATTGATTCTGATCTGAAACACACTTGTCCTTTATGTTTTATTTTAGGGATATTTTCGTGAAGTGAATTTTAATTTTTTAATAAAATTCATCAAGTTAGCAAAAGCATTTTAACATTTGATACATTGTTAAAGAAGTTGGAAAATAAGAACTCATGATTATGGATAAGACATCCTTTTGTATAGGCCCTTTGGGAGAATTTTCCCCTACTCCAGACCTCTGAGACCATCATTTCCAAGGATAGTTTTGTTTAACTGATACTAGGATAACATATTTCCATTTATCTTGTCTAGTAATTTGAGCATTCACCATGGGAATTTGACTTTTGAGTTATTACCGTGGATCAAGGAGGTTGCTCAACATCCCTTGGTACCAAATCTTTCTTTGTACACTTCTATGATTCCGTCATCTTGAACCTAATGGTGCATGCAGTGTTATTAAAAGCGCGCCTCAAGGCACAAAAAGCGTGCCTCGCCTCAAGGTGAGGGCCTTTGTGCCTTGAGGCGCAGGTATAAAGCGCAACACCCATGAGGCGTGCGCCTCATAGGCCTTGAGGCGAGGCGAGGCGCGCCTCGGACTGAGGCGTACACGCCTCTTTTTGCTGTAGTTCATGTATTCTAATTTATTCTTTTTGTTTTCAGTTAATGTGGAAAACCATAAGCCCCTTAGTGAAGGTGCTGCATCGCACAAATTTATACCCTCCCGCAACCACGCACCCCAATTTTTTAAAAGTGCCGCTCTTTGACACCTCTTCAGTCTCCGGCAAACTCACCGAGTTGGTGGGGAAGGCGTGCAAGGAGTGGGGGTTCTTTCAGTTGGTGAACCACGAGGTCCCACCGAAGTTTCGACGCAGGGTGGAGGCCGACGTGGCGGAGTTCTTTGGGCTGCTGTCAGAGGAGGGATGAGAAGAACCCGCTGGGCTACTACGACGCCAAGCACCACAACCGCCACCACTTCTTCCACCACGGAGGAAGAGGAGGAATCCGGCAGGTCAGCCAAAATTAGGGAGGAAGATAAAGGCATCGGAGGGGACGCTTCAGTCACCCTTGGGGGAGCTCACGGAGGAGGAACCGCTTTCCTACCCCGACTGCGTTGGAGGGCTCGTGAAGGAGGGAGAAGGCGGCATCCCGGTGGTGGAGGTCGGGACACAGAAGCAGCAGGGAGGATGGAGGAGACCCCCCTCCGTTAGATGGCCGTGTCGGAGTCTCTGACTGTAGTGGTGGTTTGCGGAGGATGGCCGAACAGTGGAGCACCGACGAGTAACCGGAGATGGTGGAGTTGTGCCGAAACTAGCGACGGTGGTGGAACCTGCAGAAGAAGAGGAAAAAAAACAAACAAAATGAAAAAAAAGGGGTCTGAGATGGGTCGAGAACCCTTGCACGTTTTTTTAGATAAAATTACGATATTACCCTGATCTCAACCTATGTTTTACAGAAAGAGGGCTTTTATTTTTCAAAAAAATAATAAACAGTTCTGTGAAAAATATAGAAACAGAGTTGTAGTTTGAGAATTTTTTCAGAATTGGTTCTTTTTTAAAATTACAGAAAAGCACCTATAATTTTTATTTAACTCAAAAAGTATTAAAAATTATGTTTCATTGTTCCGATTTATTATTTTTGCTCAAAACTATTTTTTGATTTTTCTGATTTTTATAGAAAAGTGCTTTTGGTTTGTAAAATACCTCTCAAAACTTTATCCAAATATGTTTGGATCTTAATTGGATCAAGTTGGTATATGTAGTTTCTTATAAACTTAGTTGGATCTGATAAAAAAACTTTTTTGACCCAGTTATGATCTGTTTTAGATCTCTATCTTGATATGGGAGATGTTAAATTTTTACCATGCATATATATTTTGATTTAGAGAGATATGTGTGTTGTATTTTCAAGCTTATGAAGAAAAATCCTAAGGCTTAAAGTTTTATTTTTGATCAACTCACTATTCTTGTTTGGGCTTAAATATTGGAGATATGTGTGTTGTATTTTCAAGCTTATGAAGAAAAATCCTAAGGCTTAAAGTTTTATTTTTGATGAACTCACTCACTATTATTTTTTACGAACTCACTATTTTTTGAGATTTTTTATTTCCTGTTGGTTGTTGCTTCATCAATAAAGTTTTTTTTATTTATTTATAATTTTAGATATTTTTTTAAAGTTTTTTTAAGTTTTTTAAAAAAAAACTTTGAGGCTTACGCTTTACGCCTCGAGGCTTACGCCTCGCCTCAGATTTTGGTGGAGCGCCTTGCTACGCCTCAACGCTTTTCACAACACTGGGTGCATGCTTTGCTGACTCCTTATGGCGTACTTCCAGATGGAGAAAAGTCAACTAGCATGGGAAAGAACTGACTTTGAAAGTTAATTTGGATGTTATTTGAGCAAATCCTTTACTATGGAAGAGAAAAAATGGTACAGATATTGGACCTGGCCAATGGAAAGAGTTGATTTTTGACTAAATACTTGACATGCTTAAGAAGGATTGTGCAATCAATTCAGCAAGGGCTCTGGGTAAATATCTACAGCATCCATGTAAGTTAGGCATTGCTCTATAAATAGTCGGTTAATAGATGGACTCAACTGCATTAGCATTCCACCTTATGTGGTATTCTTGCATCTTCCCATGGATATCTGATACTTTACTGTATTTCTATTAAATAAATTGTATAAGACAGCTCAAGGATTGATCTCTGCTCCAGTAGAAACTAAAGTAACAATGTCCCAAGATCATTGTGCCAAAAACAAACATGCCTGTTTGTCAATGTTATCCAACAAGCATGAGAATAGAGCGTGAAATAAAACCATCACCAAAGGTTAGGAGACACCCTATTGTGAGTGTAACAGGAAAATCTGGAAACACATGAAATGGCAAAAGTTCAAGTCACATAAAATTTTCAAGCAACAAAATTCAGCCTAGGGATCACGATAAAGCCACAATCATGTGCTACTGATGATGCTAAAGCTTCCAAGTTCAACAAAAACTTTAGTCCAGATAAGAAATTTTTCCATGCGAAAAGAAAAAGAGATTAAAAAGCTTCCCAAACATGGCAAACTGTGATAACAATTAGCTCAAAACTACACCAGGAAGCTTGAAAGGAGTACAACAATCTGGCTGAAAGAGAAACAACTCACCAATAAATCTAGCTGCATCATGAGTTTGCACAGTCCATCAAAAATCATTTGACTGCAATTTAAAAAGGTGAACCACACAATCAAGATGCTTTCATCTTCATAAAGAATAAGTTTACCCACTTTCACAAACCAAAAAAGGAACTATATACCTCACATGTTGAAGTCTACAATTTCCACGAAAAAAGGTTATCATTTGATTAAAAAATCCAGCACAAATGGGTGTTGTTAGAATATAATTCAAAAAAATGAAAGTCAATGAAATGAGAGAGATTCGGCATGTCATACCATCACATATTACACCACAAAATGACTAGACTAAAATTAGCTGAACTATTGACAGTGGGTAACAAATTGTGAACAAAGATACAAAGACAAGTGAGCAAACATAAAGGAATGGGAAGCAAAATGCACCCAAATAAACAAGAGCAAATGCACTAAGTGCTTTAAATAGGGCCATTGGATCCATTATTTTGAAGGAGAGGAAACAACCCATAACCAGTTACCAAATTGCTTGTCCTTGACCTCTTCCTCCATGGTCATTATTTGATTGACCTCAAGCTTAACCATAGTTACTAGGAAGCAAAATGGATGTGGGAAGTGATGCGTTAAGCAGAAGCAAGTGTTAAAAAGTAGTATGGAGCATGAAGTGGGATTCGTTTTGGAAGCGACTGCAGCCGTGTATGAGAAGTGAAAAAGGAAACGTGGAGGAAACAATGGGGAAGCGAGGGGGAAGCAAAAAAAAATATTAATATGAAAACACAAAAAATAAGGAGGAAATGAGGGGGAAACGAAGAGGAAACAAAGGGGAAGCGAATGGGAAGGGATGTGGAAGCATGCTTTCCCATTACATGGGAAGAGAATTTACCCATGCTTCCACCTCTTTGGGGGAAGTGTGGTGCTTTCCACCTTTGAAGTGTGCTTCTGAGAAAGCACACTTCCCCACATCTAAGGATGTTTCCTGTAACTATATTTAACCACATGACAAATTCAATACATCATTGCATCTTGTTGATGTGTCTTCTTGTTGGTGATATGAGATGCCTCATATTGTAAAGGATTGGTTGCATACTTTGGAAAGTGGGTAACTGTGGTTGACAATCACGAGAACTGATATTCATATCCTAATCCCACAAGAATCTAACTTACATGAGCATTCCTACAAGTGCCAATTGATCCCCAATGATATTTGATTAATTCAAGTATCAGACACTCCCCTCTTTTTCTGCCTTGGAATTGACTTAAGATGCATAGCACAAGATTCAAAGTCTCGTCATTTATGTCAATATCCCTGGTTTGGCATAAAAGTAGCAAATGAAGCCTTTTCTTTCTTGAGCACATTTTCTTCTATGAACTAGGAAGACATGAATTAGATACATCCAATTGACTCATTAAGCACAAGCTTTTAATAAATGGACTTATTTGCAGCTTATATATTAATTAATTGAAGGCCACTAATTCAATTAAAACAAGAAAGATGAGTTAATGGCTAATTACCTGCACATTGATAAAGTGTTCATGTCAAACACTGGCACAAAGCAACAAACATCTCAAGCTTTGAAAGATTAGACATGTGAAGGCAACATATATATAAATATACATACATACATATATATAGTATTTATGCTTATTATCATATTTATATTTATATATACATATACAGCCTCTTTTTATAGTCAAAAGGGATGAAAAAGGAGAAGGCAAGAGTGTGACAAGATAGAGAAAGGAAAGAGGTAAAACAAGAGAGACAAAGATAAAGATGGTGGCCGAAGGATCAAGCAACCTCCTTCTAAGATAAGACACAAAGATAAAAAAAATGGCCACTGATTTTCAGCTAAAGGATCAAGCAAACCTTTTCTAATGATATGCAAGTGACGTATGAGAGAGGGAGGAGTACATGTCCAATCCCAAGAAAAACAACACTGCATGAAAAAATGAAGAAATAGATGAACGAAAATTGTGAGGCTCCTTTAAAAATAAAACTCAAATAGCCATTGGGTGATAGAAGTCATCATTGTTCACTATATAGTCGATATTTGAGAAAACAAAGAGCAGGTTATGAAGCATCAGATACTTATTTTTTAAATGTTCATACATAAAATGTGAAGAATCCGATACTTAACATGTCGTGTCTAGCATGTAGTGTTGGCCACTTTGAAGATGAAAACAATTGTCTTCAAGCCATGTTTAAGAAGTGTAGGTGCCAAGGTCAATGTTGGACATCATTTGTGTAATGAAATATGCGGAAAAACTAAGAGTGCATTAAGCACTTACAACATTCACTAATGAACAAACAAAAGGGCTAACACCCAAACCCACAAGAGACAACACAACATAAAAATATAAATGTCTCTTATTGAAAAAGAGAGAGAGCTCTCAAGAGTGAAGAATACAAGAGAGGTTCACCCCTATATATACACAAATGAAGGAGAGGGGGGATGGCCATAAGGCCTTAAAAGGAGAGCCACCTAGGGGCTCCCCATGTAGTCGTTGGGAGCCCCCAACGGTCACAAATGTGACCATTGGGGGGCCCATCGACTCCATGGTGGGGCCCTTTTTGTGTGAGCAAAAAAAATAAAAATAAAAAATATAAATTACAAAAAAGAAAAGGGAAAATAAAAGAAGAATAACAAGTACCCCTATCGGGTACTTGTGAAATGACTAAAATACCCCTATCGGGTATTTTAGACAATTACATATATATATATATGAATTACATGTATTTTAACACCCTCCCTCAAGCTTTACGGGGATATAACCGAAAGCTTGTTAAGGAGAAACAAAAAACGAGGAGCAGCAAGGGCCTTAGTGAAGAAGTCCGTCAACTGGTACTCAGATGTGACGTAAGGTAGTGCTATGGTTCCTCGTAGGTATTCATCACGTACGTAATGGCAGTCCATCTCAATATGCTTAGTACGCTCATGGAAGGTGAGATTGCTTGCAATATAGATTGCGCTTTTGTTGTCACAACACATCTTTGAAGGAGTGGAGATGACAATGCCCATATCACTGAGGAGACTTCTTAGCCACACAAGTTCCATGGTTGTAGTAGCCATAGCACGATATTCCGCTTCCGTTGAAGACAAGGATACTTTGTGTTGCTTCTTGCATCTCCAAGAAATCATAGAGTCACCTAAGAAAACACAAAATCCCGTAGTTGAGACCCGGTCATTGGAATTTCCTCCCCAATCAGCATCAGTATAAGCAATTAAATCAAGTGGCGAGGCAGAGGAAAGAAAAACTCTCTTAGTTATGGTGTTTTTGATATATCTGACGATCCTTAAGACTGCACTCATGTGCACGGTTGTAGGAGCATGTTGAAACTGACTGACAGAGTGGACGGCATGAGCTATGTCTGGCCGAGTGATGGATAAGTAGGTTAGAGACCCAACAAGTTGCCGGTAGGGAGTAGGATCCTCGAGAGGTGTTCCATCTTCCAACCTTAATTTTGCATTGATGACTTCTGGGGTTTCTGTCTTCTTATCATCGTAGATACTAGATTTGGAATAGATGTCAGCAGCAAGTTTCACCTGAGAGAGAATGTACCCTCGAGGAGAGTACGCTACTTCAATCCCTAAAAAATATCTTAAGAAACCAAGGTCAGACATGTCAAAATTTTCTTTCAAAACCTTCTTAATATCATTAATGCCTTGCTCATCACTTCCAGTGATGATCATATCATCAACATAAAGTAGTAAAATAACTACTGAAGACCCTGCACTTTTCACAAACAAAGCAGTGTCAGTATAACATGAACAAAAATTCAAACTTATCATTACATTACTAAATCTATCATGCCAAGCCTTTGGGGCTTGTTTTAAACCATATAATGCCTTCTTGAGTTTGAGAATTTTATCTTTACCAATACACACTCTTGGTGGAGGATTCATATAAACTTCTTCATTTAATTCGCCATTTAGGAAAGCATTGTTAGCATCTAGTTGATAGATAGGCCATTTTTTGACTGATGTCACGGCGATAAGAGTCCTAACACTGGTCATCCTAGCTACGAGTGCAAAAGTTTCTTCATAATCTATACCATATTCCTGAGCATATCATTTTGCTACTAATCGAGCTTTATAGCGTTCTAATGAACCATCACTTTTAGTTTTAATTTTGAAGACCCATCTACATCCAATCGATCTCTTTCCAGTGGGTAATGAAGTTATTTCCCAAGTTTTTGCCTTTTCAAGGGCACTAAGTTCTAAGTCCATGGCTTCAACTCATTGGGGAATGTTTTTGGCTTCATTATAATGTGAAGGTTCATGAAATGAGTGTAATGCAATTAGACATGCTCTATATCTTGGAGTTAGGGACTCATAGGAAACAAACCTATTAGGAGGATTGGAGATTCGGCCGGATCTCCTTAAAGAAGTTTCTTCTATGTTGGACCCTTGAGAGTATTTTTCTAAGGCGCTCATTTGAGCTTGTTGACCACGCCTAACATAGGTTTGGATTGGTCTATCACTTTCATCTTCAATATTGTCAAGAGGAACATCCTCTAGGTCATTCAATGACTCATTAGAGATTTCCTCTTCTTGAAGAGTCTCATCTTCTTGGGAAAGAAGATCAAATAAGAAAGCATATTCACTTTCGTTAATATCTTTAGTTTTCATAAAACCATTTTCATTTTCCAAAAAGGTTACATCTTTGGATACATAAAGTTTGTTATTTTTCAAGTCAAAACATCTAAAACCCTTTTGATTTTCTCCATATCCTAAGAAAACACATTCAATAGCTTTAGGAGATAATTTGTCTCTTTTATGAGTAAGGACAAAACATTTACACCCGAAAATTCTTAATCTATTGAAATCGGGTGTTCTTTCAAATAGTTTTTCATATGGAGATGTATTTTGTAAGGATGAAGATATCATTCTATTAATCAAGTAAGTTGAGGTTAAGGCCGCTTCGGCCCAAAAACTCTTTGGAATTTCTTTGGAAATAAGGAGTGTCCTAGTGGTTTCCATGATGTGTTTATGCTTTCTTTCGGCTAAACCATTTTGTTGAGGAGTCCTAAGACACGATCTTTGATGACAAATTCCATTTATTTCTAAATAATTTTGAAATTCATTTGATAGATATTCTCCACCTGAATCAGATCTAAAAGTAGAGATATTACTTGAAAATTGATTTTTGACTATCATATGAAATTTTTTGAAGAAGTCAAAGACTTCGGATTTTAAATTTAGAAAGTAGATCCACACATATCTAGTGTAGTCATCAATGAAAGTAACATAATAGGAGTATCCTCCTTTAGACATGACCGGGGAAGGACCTCAAACGTCGGAATGGACTAACTCAAAAGGTCTTTTGGACACAAAGGTTCGATTTGGAAACGGGGTGGATTTCATTTTGCCAAAAATACAACTCTTGCAAACAAAATGTTTCTCATTACAAAATTTCTTTCCAAATGGAAAGTAGTACATTTTTGAGAAACTTGGATGTCCAAGTCTTTGATGCCAAATTTCAATATTTTTATCTTGGACATGGTTACAAAAAGAGTTGGTGGGAAGTTTCAAGTTGCTCATGTAATAGAGATCTTCCCTCCTATGGCCTTGCCCAATCTGCTTCCCAGACCGGAGATCATGTATAGAGCAATTCGTAGTTGAGAAGGAGATTTCACATCCATGATCACATATTTGAGCAACAGAGAGGAGATTTAAATTAAGTTGAGGTACTACTCTCACGTTTGGCACAAAAAAATCTTTAGAAAAATTTAAGGTTCCAAAACTTTTCACTTGTAAAGATGTACCATCGGCGGTTGAAACATAGGAGTTTTTAGAGTTATTACACAAATCGGAAAGCTCATTTTCAAGAGGAGTCATATGAAAAGAAGCTCCAGAATCAAGGATCCAAGAAGACATACCTGGAGGAGAGGAAGAAGCTATGGCAGCACCCGAGGTTGATGGAATCTTGAGTAGAGTTTGTAGTGCTTCCGATAGTTGGGCAAGAGAAAAAGACTCCTTCCCTTTGATAGTTTCCTCCTTCTTTTGAGTAGCTTCTTCAACGGAGGCAACCTTGTTTTTAGGTGCTTCATTCAACTTAGGGCAATTAGGGCAATTAGGTCTTATGTGACCCGGTTCTTGGCAATGATGGCAAATGGCTTTTCTATAGTTGCCATTATAATTATTTTGCCTTCCAAAGTGTGGAGGCTTATAGGTTTTTACATGATTGTCGGGTTTAGATACGGCCAAAACATCATCTCCTCCTTTAATCATGCCAAGACGAGTTTCTTTTTGACATATTTCGGCTATGGCATCTTCCAAGGGAAGAGGCTTAGATCTATGAAGAAGGGAAGATCTAACTTGTTCATATTCGGACCTAAGTCCGTGTAGAAATTGGAAAAAGTTTTCTTTTTCCATTTGTTCTCTTCTTAGTTCCACATCCACACTAGAAACCCACTTTGGTTCTAGTAAAGATAACTCATCCCATAAGGGTCCAAGAGTGTTATAGTAGTCTCTTACACTCATTTCTCCTTGCTTGATAGTGCGGATTTTTTCTTTAAGAAAGAATTGACGAGCAAGGTCTTTTTGAGTAAACATACCTTTCATAAAGAACCATGCTTCATTAGCCATCTGAAACTTAGCAATGTTGGCGCAAATTTTGAGCTCCACATTGTTCATGAACATAGCAAGAATCTTCGCATGCTTACTTTCTCAATCTTCCACTTTAGATTGGTGATCTTCAATGGCCTTCATGCGAGCATTTTCTTCAAGAGCTTTCTCTTGATCACCATCCATCTTAGTGAGTTGGAGTTGTGGTTCCGGAATGGTGCCCATAACATATCCCAAAGTTTTTTACCTTTGAGGTTGTTCTCCATGGCGGCGGCCCACATCATGTAGTTGGAGCCATTGAGCTTGAAGGAGAAATCAATCTTTTGTTCCCCTTCCATTTAATCACTCACAAGAGAACAAACGAAGAGAGATACAAAAACCAATAATATAACTACTCAACTAGCTATATTAAGAAGAAGAGCATACACAAGGCCCTGATACCATGTAATGAAATATGTGGAAAAACTAAGAGTGCATTAAGCACTTACAACATTCACTAATGAACAAACAAAAGGGCTAACACCCAAACCCACAAGAGACAGCACAACATAAAAATATAAATGTCTCTTATTGAAAAAGAGAGAGAGCTCTCAAGAGTGAAGAATACAAGAGGGGTTCACCCCTATATATACACAAATGAAGGAGAGGGGGGATGGCCATAAGGCCTTAAAAGGAGAGCCACCTAGGGGCTCCCCATGTAGTCGTTGGGAGCCCCCAACGGTCACAAATGTGACCGTTGGGGGCCCCATCGACTCCATGGTGGGGCCCCTTTTGTGTGAGCAAAAAACATAAAAATAAAAAATATAAATTACAAAAAAGAAAAGGGAAAATAAAAGAAGAATAACAAGTACTCCTATCGGGTAGTTGTGAAATGACTAAAATACCCCTATCGAGTATTTTAGACAATTACATATATATATATATAAACATATATATATATATATATGAATTACATGTATTTTAACACTATGTAGTAAAAAACTATGCCTAGCCACCCTGAGCACAAGCTCAGCACCAAGCCCTCGGCTTCTAAGCACCTTGGACTTAAAAGGGCCTTGTTTTACTGAATAGGTGCCGATTATGGCACCTAGTGGATGACTAATCTGCCCTCACCTAGCAGGTTTTATCTTTTATTTTTTTTAACTTTTGTAACTTTTACGAAAATAGGAGGGGGCCTAAAAAGCCATACCCCTCCCCCCAGCCTCTCTCTCTCTCTAAGAAAAAGAGGGGCGGAGAGAGAGAGACACCCACGCACATGCACATATAATCCCCTTGGGAATCCGAAAATGGTTATTGGCTTCCTGCTTCATTTGAGAGGACACTTCAACAGATCTAGCCTTGGATTTCACTGTAGCAATGAAATCTCATTTAGGTTCACCCACAGAAGGAGAACCCTTTTTCTTTCATAGGCTACAATCATGCATCTGGCCTATTTCTTAGTAGACGAAGGACCACAAAAAAACCTCCGTCTATGTCCTTGGATCGCCTATCTAAGTGATGTGCACAGTACATTGTTCATGATGCATCCTTTTTATTCATTCTATTGGATCCGCTCATATGCCAATGGATATGATAACTTCCAGATTGGGTAATATTAGTTTACTTAAATTATATTTATATATATAAAGAATGACATGGGAATCCAGTTACTCTACCTAGAGGAGAAAGAATGTAAAAATGTTCCCTCAATATCTCAAGTCATGTATTCTAAGATTAGTTTCTTATCATTCAATGAGCACCCTGTAGTTCATAAAAATTAGGGGCAATACAATCCTTGTGTAAGGGCAACCAATCCAACTTTTAGACATCAAAATCTGTTTCATGCATGGATGATTATCATAAGGGATTCCAACATATCATAAGATTCCCGTTCTTGTTGCACCACACCATACTGTATTCTCGTAAGAGATATATAATATTTTTCCATTTATATTTCTAAAATATATAATATTGTTTTGTGATATATATATATATATTTTTTATGTGATAATTATCACAATGTATATTATACTAAATATTTTCTATAATAAATTGATAAATTGATTTTCATTTAAGACTTGGAATTGTAATCCCTTTCATTTATTGAATCATTGATAAAAGAACTAAACTAATAAAATAAGACTAACTGAAGTTTCATTCAAATTAATCATTTTGACTGATGGTTTTTACGTAGATGATATCAATTATGTATAATGTATGAAAAATGCATGACTGGAAGAAATGTATTTTTACATCCAAAAAACATGATCCAAAGCAGAGTTACCGGAAGCGCCTAGCTAAAAGGGGAAGCGCGCTTCCCCGAAGCGCGCTTCGGAAGCGCGAAACGTCGCGCTTCCGAAGCGTGGGGGGAAGCGTCCCCCTTTTTTGGGAAGCGCGCTTCCCTTTAATGGGGGACGCATTTCCCTTTAATGGGGGACGCGCTTCCCTTTAATGGGAAGCGCGCTTCCCCCACGCTTCCCCAACGCTTCCCCCACGCTTCCCCCTCGCTTCCCCACGCTTCCCCCACGCTTCTCCCTCGCTTCCCCTGTTTTTTCAAATTTTTTGTATTTTTTATTTTTATTTTTTTCGCTTCCCCCTCGCTTCCGAGACGCTTCCTGGGTCGCTTCCGAGACGCTTCCTAGGTCGCTTCCGAGACGCTTCCCGAATCGCTCCTAAGTGGTCCCACGCTTCCCCGCTTCCTAAAATTTTGAAAGTGCCTCGCTTCCCGCTTCCCGTATCGCTTCCCGCTCCCGCTTCCCGTATCGCTTCCCGCTCCCGCTTCCTCAACTGGCAACCATGATCCAAAGTATGACTTCTCAAATAAATAAGTTGAACACATCCATGAAGGTAAGGAACTAATGGGCTACAGTCGATTGTAAATACAAT
Source organism: Nuphar pumila (assembly GCF_984573655.1). NCBI lineage: Eukaryota > Viridiplantae > Streptophyta > Magnoliopsida > Nymphaeales > Nymphaeaceae > Nuphar > Nuphar pumila. Next base: position 55,082,579 of record NC_143262.1, read on the forward strand.
CGATTTAGCATCTGTTTTCCACAAATACATGTATATATGTATATATATATATATATATATATATATATATATATATATATATATATGTATGTATGTATTTACTCATTTTAACTTAGTTAAATTTTCAATGTTATGAAATTTTAAATTTTAACTATTTTGCTTAATTCATAACTATGTTGTTCTTGTGTTCATTGTTATGCAATTTTATGAATTTAGCATGTATTGGGCCCCACATGACCCTTTTCGAGCAGCTCCTTTAATTGCCACGGTCTCTTCTAATGGGCCAATGTTTAAGATTGGGTTAGGCCTCACCCGGCCCGCTTCACATTCGCCCGTTGGGCCAATGGGCTGGACCATGGGCTTCTTTTCAAACCCGAGCCTGTTAAAACCCGGGCCAAAACATGGCCCGTTAGTAAACAGGCTGGGCCGTTGACCGGGCCAGCCCGATGCCCACCCCTACTTTCAACTAGTGTGTGTGAGTATATGAACCCTTTTTTAAGGCTAATACATAAAAAGACCCTTTTCACATCAATATTGCATGTGTGTCACTTAAATGTGGTGTCCCATATATACTTGATTTTATAACCTTGCCACTCACAAGTGCCATGCATATTAGCATATATTTACCATTCTATCCATTCTTCTAACATGCACATCTCCTGCACTTTAAACATGTAAAACAGCATTGGTGTCATATAAGTAAAGTTATAAAACATTTACTAGCTTGATTGAAGCAACCACCCAATAACAAATGTCTGATAAGTTTCTAGTTTTTGTAAATTTGCCTTTCTTGAATTTAAAAGATCATTCAGTTGGAATTCTCACCATCGCAATAGAACCATAGATATGCATCCTAAGTTTAATGAGCCTTGTGCATGCACATATGGGCTTAGCTATACATCATGATCCTAAAGGAGCAAAATGTTGAACAAGAGAAAACAAATTATCCATAAACCAAAACCATACTGAAAGAGATAACCATCATTGTTATATACCTTGTCAATTCTTTGGATTCCAGCCATTTTGATAGTAAAGCTAAAGCATCCTTGCACTTCGTAGGTTCATTCATTCTTCTAATATCTGCCCATAAGTAAATTGAATTATAACATTAGCAAATTAACAAAATGAAAAAATATATATGAGCGTATAAGTTCAAATTCTCTTTATATACAAAAAGGAGAAAGGCACACCTAATACTATGTTACATGGACACTTCTCCCAGGCTGAAGTATTGGTGTCGGATCCTAGACATGGCACCGACACGTCATTTTTAAAATTAGGAGTGTCCAAAATTTTGGACACGCATGTTAAAATGTGTTTGGACACAATGTGTACATTCGAGTGTCCTATTCCGTGCATCATGAACATGGGTGTCCAACTTTTTGGACAGATCCTTGCTGAACAAGTAATGTCGAGTATATGTTTTTGTTGCTCTATGTTTTGCCTTGAAAGAGTGGTTGTGTTTTTGTACTTACAAAGTTACATGTTCATATTACGTCAGACATTCATTACATATGAGAAAGGAATGTGCATTTCATATTTTATGGTTTTGCTTGCATAATTCTTTAAATCTCGCTTTTTTCTCTTTTATATATATACACCGACATCCATGTCAGTGTTCAAGTAACATAGTTCTAATATAAATATAACAAGACTAATTAGCATCATGCTTTCAAGAAAAATAAAATTCCATGGAACACAAAAAGGTCCTAGAGTTTACCCCGTAACAGAAGCACCAAAAATAACAACGGCAAGAAAAGAAGAAAGCTGCAAGATAGAAATCTTTAGAGATAAATTCTTATTGATTTTTCCCAGTTCTTTTAGGTGAGCGTGGCAATGGTCAAGTCAGCTCTAAGTCAACCAACTTCTCCAATTGCAACGCACTGCACATACCCCATTCATAATGTAATGTATGGAGTTGCTATATACATAGTTAAAAAGAGGAAGAATTGAAAGAATCATCACTCTGTCTCATGCTAAGTCACACAGACTCGGCTAAAAGGTCGACGCACCCGCATAGACACGCCCCAACACGGGTGCGGACACGGACATGGGGCGGACACGGTCAACTAAGTGTCGGACTTGGTCAACGCACCGGGGCCGAGTCCGTCCACATTTGGACTCGGTCAACTTTGACTGAGTCTATTTTTGTTCATTTATTAAAATTAATTTGGACTCAGGTCGACCCGGATCCAAGACGGTATCGGGGTCGGATCTTATTATTGTTATATATATATAGTCGTGTCCCCGTGTCCAAAAAATTTGAAATTGCTCCGCACCAGTGTCGCACCCGTACCTGTACCTGGACCCGCACCCATGTGACATAGGTCTCATGCTTTCATGGCTGCACCACATTCAGAACAAAACATTTATGCAATTATAATTTCAGCAAAAAGGGCATGACTTAATTTTCATGAAAATTTCACATGCCAGAAGAATAGTAGTTTCCAAGAACTACATAACTACTTGGTAACACCAGAAAATTTTGTCAATATAGAAACAATAGAACATGATATGAAAATGCTCCTGAAATCTATAGATTATGGATATCCTCCATGACATGACATGCAAATAGAAAATTATATACCAGTGAACACTTATATTGCTACCACCAGTAGCTAGTTCAGTCTGATAAGCCAAATAAAAATATTGATGAACTGCTAAAAAACTAACCAATGACACCTTAACCTTATACAATAAGAGTATAAAAACAACCTTGTGTAATATACTTTGCTAGATTTAGTCTGTTACATATAATTAATGATAATCAAGAACCACAAATTATTGAGGAATTTGAGAATTTGGTTGTTAACATGTGACTAAACCTGGGTCGCCGACTAACAGTGAAGCAAAACCCTCGACTAACGGTTACTCTCTCTCTCTCTTTTTGGGGTCGCTTGAACCAAAGCAGGGACGCAATCTGAAACCCTTGACTACCGGATACTCTCTCTCTCTCTTTGGGTCGCCGGAGGCAGACGAAGCTCGTCGGTGCCTTCCCCCAACCCTCAAACTCGATTAACTGCTCTCTCTCTCTCTCTCTCTCTCTCTCTCTCTCTCTCTCTCTCTCTCTCTCTCTCTCTCAGGAAGCTCGTCAGAACCTGGGTCGCCGGAGGTAGACGAAGCACCCACCACACATTTATCTCTCTCTCTCAGCGGCAGGGAAGGGGTTTTCACGCTTTGAGAGATCCGACACGGGCGACGGAGGAAGCCCTCATCGATGAGCGACAATTCAAGGTATTTTTTTTATGTACTTCCGCCAAATTCTCCTTTTGTTGGCGTTTTCATGTCGTTTCTTTTCAAAAAAAAACCTTGCTTTTTATACATTTTTAGGTCGTGTTTTTTATCCTGTGCATAATTTAGTTATACGTTGTCTGTCCCAAGCCCGGATAACGGAGGAGGGTTGTGGTAGGCCAGTGACAGCCAGCGTAAAAACTTAGTCACACCCTATGAATATGAACCAATATGCGAATTTCGTTGGGGCGTTCCCTACTAAGCGACGCTCTGTACTCTATAGGCCCGGAGGCAATGATAAGTGGGCAAGGATAGCTAGGACATTGCCCAGAAGCGATGTGTAGCAAGAGTTCCTGCACTTTGTTGGACGGGTGAGGGTAAAAAAGATAGTTCAAGACCATACAATTAGGTTAGCCACTTGGAACATAGGGTCTTTAACTGGTAAGTTGGTAGAGTTAGTAGATGTAGGAGAAAGATTGATATTTTATGTTTACAAGAGACCAAATGGGTAGGTGAGAAAGCAAAAGTGATACAACCTTGGGGATATAAGATTTGGTATACAGGAATACATAGGAATAGGAATGGAGTTGGGATTGTTATTAGTCGTGAGTTTATAGATAATGTAGTTGAGGTCTGTAGAAAGGGGGATAGGATTATATTTATTAGATTAGTAATAGGTACGGATATTATTAATTTTATTAGTGTTTATGCACCTCAAGTCAGTTTAGACGATTCCATTAAGCGTCAATTTTGGAAAGATTTAGACGAAGTGGTACAAGGGATATCTCATGGAAAAAAAATTTTCATCGACGGAGACCTTAATGGACATGTAGGGATTAGTAGGGATGGATTTGAGAGTATCCATGGAGGCTATAGTACAGGAGAAAGAAATGAAAGCAGAGAAAGGATTTTAGATTTTAGTTTGTCCAACACGTGGTTTAGGAAGAGGGAGTCTCACCTAGTAACATTTAAAAGTGGGGTTAATAAGAGTCAGATAGATTTTTTCCTACTCAGAAAGAGAGATAGGGGTTGTTGCATCGATTGTAAGGTTATACCGGGAGAAAGTGTAGCTACACAGCATAGAGTCTTAATTTTAGATCTTAAAATTAGAAAATGCCACAAAAGGGATAGACATAGGATAGATCCTAGAATTAAGTGGTGGGCACTAAAAGGAGCTAAACAAGGAATGTTTGTAGAACAGGTAGCTAAGGAAGCTAATTGGTGTCTCGAGGAGGATGCAGAATCAATGTGGAATAAGATTGTGGGTTGCATGAGAAAGGTGACGAAGGAGGTTTTGGGTGAGTCTAAAGAAGGTGCACCGCTAGGTAAGGATACATCATGGTGAAACGAAGATGTCAAATTAGTTATTAAGGTTAAAAGAGAGTGTTATAGAAATCTAAGTAAGAGTCGTGATAATGAGAATTTGGAGAAGTATATGGTAGCAAAGAAGGAAGCTAAAAAAATAGTTCGAAACGCGAGGGATAAGGTATATAAGGAGGTCTATGACAAGTTGGATACCAAGGAGGGCGAAAAGGATATTTATAGGCTTGCAAAGATAAGAGATATGAAATCGAGGGATCTGGGTATGGTTAGATGTATCAAAGATGAAACGCAAAGGGTTTTAGTTAAAGATGAGGAGATTAAGGAGAGATGGAAAGATTATTTTGATAAGCTATTTAATAGAAGGCATGCCTAGGATCTTGGAGACTTCTCCATTCCTTTTCATGAGATGAATCAGACTTCATGCGCAAGATTCAAAAGAAAGAAATTGCAGAGGCTTTGAAAAAAATGCAATCCAGAAAGGCAGTTGGCCAGAATGGTATACCTATCGAGGCTTGAAAATGCTTGGGGGAGAAAGGTTTAGTATGGTTGGCAAATCTTTTTAACAAGATTTGGCGGACAAATAAGATGTCTAATGAGTGGAGGAAGAGTACTTTGATGCCTCTCTATAAGAATAAGGGTGATAAACAAGATTGCACAAACTATCGTGGTATAAAACTCATGAGTCATACTATGAAACTTTGGGAGAGGGTGATTGAGTATAGGTTGAGAAAGGTTGTCATGATATCGGAGAATCAATTTGGTTTTATGCCTGGAAGATCAACTATGGAAGCTATACATCTTCTTATACAACTTATTGAGAGATATAGAGAGGGGAACAAAGATTTGCATATGGTTTTTATTGATTTGGAGAAGACATACGATAGAGTACCTAGGGATGTTCTCTGATGGACAATGATGAAGAAAGGTATGTCTCTCAAGTACATTAGTATAATTAAATATATGTACGAAGGAGTAGTAACCAATGTTCGCACTTGTGGCGGGGTGACAAACAATTTTCCTATAATGGTTGGGTTACATCAAGAATCTGCATTAAGCCCTTTCCTTTTTGCTATAGTGATAGATAAACTTACGAGATCAATTCAAGAAAATGTGTCGTGGTGTATGTTGTTTGTTGATGATATTGTTTTGATTGATGAGTTAGAATTATGGAGACAGACTTTGGAAGCAAAAGGTTTTACGTTGAGTAAGAGTAAGACAGAATATATGGAATGTCGGTTTCGTAAGCAACGAAGTAGTGATGAGAGTGTAGTGAAGCTTGGTGAGCAACAAATAGCGGTAGATGACTGTTTCAAATATTTGGGATCTATCATTCAAAAGAATGGAGAAATTGATGGAGATGTAAATCATAGGATTAAGGTTGGGTGGATGAAATGCAAAAGTGCAACTGGAGTTGTGCGATCGTAAAATGTCATTGCGGTTGAAGGGAAAGTTTTATAGGACGACAATTAGACCCGCTTTACTATATGGTACGGAATGTTGGGCTGCCAAGAGACATCATTTTCAAAAAATGAGTGTAACTGAGATACGTGTGCTTTGATGGATGTGTGGAAATACACTAAAGGATAAGATTCAGAACGAGGAAAAAAAGTAAGAAGGTAGGCGTTGCATCCATTGAAAATAAGATGAGTGAGAATCGTTTACGATGGTTTGGGCATATTCGGCGAAGGCCTAATGATGCTCCGATTAGAAGGATGGAGAAATGGGAAAATCTATTAGCTAAAAGAAGTCGGGGTAGGCCTAAGAAGACTTGGATAGAGATGATAAGAAAGGATATGAATGCTTTGAACCTCACCGAGGACATGACATTGGATAGAAATGATTGGAGGAGAAGGATTCATGTGGAGGACCCAAAATGATTTTCTTTTTGGTTCATATCGCCGACCCCAATTGTTTGGGATGAAGGCGTTGTTGTTGTTGTTGTAACATGTGACTGATATGTCACATAGGTGCAGACACGGCAGGTGCAACATGGGAATTTAAGAAATCATGGGTGCGGGATCCATATATATATATATATATATATATATATATATATATGTGTGTGTGTGTGTGTGTGTGTGTTTCCTAAAATGCATTGACACATATAGATCATATTTGCAGCATTGAGAGGGCTTAAAATCTGTTCCAGAGGGGCGAGAAGATCAATTGCAAGCTACTCTTGAATCTCAATGTACCAGCATGGGATAACTTCAACCTTGGGAGTCGCACACAATTAGGTACTTTGGATTTTGGTTTGGTTGATTTGTGGATCGGATAGAGGTTGATTTTAGAGGATTCTCAAATGAAACCTCATTATATTTTGTTAAATATTGGAATTCTACAGATTTTCCATTTTTTCTGGTTTGAGAGTGTTATTCTGTCCAGATTTGAGAAATCTTGATTTTCTGGTCATATTTTCTTGTTTTATGCCCATAAATTAAACCTGTCTGGATCGCTTTTTATTTTGGAAGATAGTGAAAGTAATTTGGGGCCTTTTTGTAGAGTATTTTAGGAGTTAAGACAATTTTTTGGTGGTGAACTATGGGATGGTAAACTCCCCAAGTATTAGTGATTGTGCTGCTAGTTTATTCTAGATTTGGCTAGTTTTGTGACTTGTGAGTTGCAGCTGCATGGTTGTTGAGATTGTTTGCATTGTTGGCCTTGTATTTTGGTGTGACAAGAATTTGGAGTATGGAAAGGAGAAAGAATATTCAGCTTATTCTAGTCAAGGACTCAAGAATATTCAGCTTATTCTAGTCAAGGACTCAAGCTTGATGAAACTAAGTATACCTATTGGGCAGAATTCATGAAGACCGCAATTGAAGGCATTGTGTATGGTGCGACACTTGGATGGGTCGAAACGCAAGCCCAAAGATAATAAGACTATGACCCAGCTATAGTAGAGTGAGAGAAGGAGAATGCCAAGGTAAAGGCATGGCTCTTGGTGTCACTGGAGCAAAGCATTGCTCTTCATATTGAAAAATTTAAAGTAAAAGCATAAAATTTCCTCAAGCAAATTTATGAGCAGCCTAATTGGATTAGAAGATATCAAGTAGTGTGGAACCTTAAAGCATTGAGGCAAGAAAATGAGACAATTCAAGTATTACTCAGGAAATGTCAGCAAACATTGAATGCATTAGTCCCGCTGCTCCATAATGTAAAATGTACCAAGTACAAAGGATATTCTGAATGTAGAAGGCTTGAGAGTAATGCAAGAACCAAATACAAGTTATAGACTTATAGCTTTGCTTTGGATTCAACGGTGTGCACAATAGGATATATACTGCATTGTCCAATTCTCCGTACATTGGCGCAAACTTTGAGCGAGTTATTGCTGAAGGGACTAAGAAAAAGTCTATCAATGTTCACCCTTCTGAGGAGACTATTCTAGTTGTTACGAAGCAGTCTGGAGGCCAGGTGGTAGGCTAGAACGGCCTGTAAGTGTATGAGTTTGATTCACTGTCACTGCTACAAGGACCTTGGGCACATAAAGAATACAAGCTCGATCCTAAAGAAGAAGCTTGGGCATTCATGGCATTTTCTAGTGCAAAGACTGTGAAGCCTAAAGATGAAGCATCAGGGAATGGCAATACACAACAATCATCATTCATTGTAATGAACTCTTTAGATAATATGCCTCCACCATATTCTCATATCTTGGATCAGATTCAGCAATTTCTTGCCCAGTCTATTGTCTTACCTTTCTCTTCTGTGCACTCTTTTTCTTATGCCACTCCATTAGCAGGAATCTTTGATCTTTCCACTGGTTGGTTCATATATGATTACATAAGTCCATCTTAGTCAGCTGCTATTCTTGTAGTGGTACTCTCTGCACAGAAGATGGATCATCCTTATTTGTTTCTAAGGTTGGGGTTGTTACTCTTGTTCATATATATTTTATTGTCAGCTGAAGTCTTGTCAACCGATTAGGTACCTAAATTTGATCCTAAACAGATCAGTTTGCAGTTTACTGTTCATACGCATGAATCTGATTTTAATTAGATGTTTGCATGTCTGTGATCATATGAATGACTTTAATAATCCCTTTTTGAGAATATGTTAGTGTTTATGTGTGAACCACTTGTGGGCCTATGTAGGCTAGGAACATGTGTTGCTCCAATGTTATTGAACTGTTTTTGCATTGCAAAATAATTTATGAAAACTATTGGTTTTCCAAAAATTTAATTACACTCAGTGCTGTGAAAAGCGTTGAGGCGTAGCGAGGCGCTCCACTAAAATCTGAGGCGAGGCGTAAAGCGTAAGCCTCAAATTTTTTTTTTTAAAACTTAAAAAAAACTATAAAAAATATCTAAAATTATAAATAAATAAAAAATATTTTATTGATGAAGCAACAACCAACAAGAAATAAAAAATCTCAAATAAATACTGAAAAAATATGAATTTAACATGTAAAAGTAACATTAATGCAACAACTTGATCTAATTAAGTATCTAAGAAACCAAAATTCTCTCACAGCACGAGATCTTCTTATTTATGTTGTTTTTCATACATTAGAAACCAAAATTCTCTTCAATTAAATTGATCTCTTGCCGCATTTGCAGGAAAAAAAAAACCGAGCTAAAAAAATATCCAGCGAATAGCCATATGTAGTAGAGAAAGCATGGGCCCTTTCTGTGTTCAATCAAATTTCAGCAAGTAATGAAGTTAACTGATGCAAAACCGAAGCATAAGTGTTATCAAAATCTAGATAAAATCTCTCTCTCTCTCTCTGGGTCTCGGCTACTCGCCATTCTTCTACAGAGGAAGAACCGAAAAATCATTTTCTTCTCCCAAAAACCCTTCAGATTTCAAGGTACGTCGGTTCGTCTAAATGATGAGTTGTGGAGCCTGATTCAAATTTTTTGCCCTTGCAGTAGGGGGGTCCGAGAGCTCCCCCCGGCACGAGTCCCGCTACGTGGTCAACGGACGGGGGTCCATGGGGGGCCGTAGGGAGGCAGCGCCCCCTGGAAGATTTTTGGGGGGGGGCTTATGTTTGTGACCTGGTTTCTTATGGATCAGACCTGATCTGATGATCAGCCATCTCCATCCTCTTGATTAATTGGGGGGGGTGCCACCATGACCTGCGGTGGATTCTAAATCTGGGGCCACTCGCTCGGGTTTTCGTTGTCGACAACCATCGACCGATCCATTTGCATAATCTCAGCAGCAGGAACAACCACGTCGCCGTTCTCTACACTCGAACGATGAGGCCATTGCCGATGTTTCCTATGGTGTCGACGTTTCGGAACTCGCTGATGCAGTAGATTTGGATAGCGACCCCATTTGACCAAAACAAGGTGAGGCGCGTATGCCTCACCTTGAGGCGGGCCTCGCCTTGAGGCATGTGCCTCAAGGTTTTTGCACCTTATGCCTGCGCCTCAAGGCACAAAGCCCCTCACCTTGAGGCAAGGCGTGCTTTTTGCGCCTTGAGGCGCGTTTTTAATAACACTGATTACACTATTAAATTGTGAGGTCAAGGCTAAAAAATTGTTATTGCATGTTGATTTGCAAAACGGTTCTTGTGTAAAGAGCTTGAAATTGATTTAAATGGTAAAAGAGATTAAACAGTGTAATTATGTTTTTCCTTGATGTCCCTTCTCCAGTGTTAGAATCTTAGATAACGGTCATGGGGGACCGTGAGGATACTAAAACTCTATATGCAATTATGTCGCCAGAACCCAATATGAGGTTTCATGTTCCCAGCTATGGCCTTAGGAAGCTTTCGACCACTTTGCCTGGGGTGGTGGTGTTAACTTGATTGTAGTTATTAGTATACCAAGAAAGTAACATCAATGGATGTTAATTTCCTTGATGTCTCGGCATTAGGTGTTGATTCCTAATGTTCCGATTGATGGTGTTGATTCTTGATATCGATCAAAGAACAAGTGTGAAACTTAATAATTAAAATACAAATTGTGTGTTAAATTATACTTGAAAACTAACTTGAACCTCGAAAATTATGCTCGTTTTGAGTATCCGCGGGTTTAAAGAAAAGTAAAAATTAAATTTGTGTGCATTTAACAGGAACATGCATGCAAAAGCAACTCTGATAAATAACTTAAGAAGTTATTCATGTATGTGCATTGAATCACACATATTTTACTATTCAGCATTAGCTCCATGCATTTCTGAATATTTGATTTTGCATGAATTTGTGAAATGTGTGAATGGTAAGTTATTTTGGTAAATGATAAATTGTGATTTTCTCATAAATTTATGCATGAGTTAATTTATGTTATTTTCTGTATTGTTGAATTTTTAGAGGAATTTGTATGAAGACTTCGATTCTTACCCGTTTTTTAAAACTGTTTTACAGGCACAGATGCTCAGTGATGCGTGGGACAGGTTGGCTGGAAGGCTCAAGGCTTGTGACTTGGTGCTTGGGTTCTGACTTGTGCGCAAGAGTAGATTGAGTCAACTTGAAATGAAATGGGGATCTTCGAAACACGAGCTTTGATTAACAAGAGCAAGTGTCAAGAATGACACTAAAGCATAACCCTTAAAAAGGGTATAACTGGAAACAAAATAAAAATAAAAATGTATTCTTTATTGATATGAAAAACCAATTGCTTAAGAAGCATTGGAGTGAAATACAAGAGGGGTTGCACCCCTTTATATACACAGCTGAAAGAGGACTCAATAGAGCTGTTGGGCACAGTCCAACAGCTCTATTTAGAGCTGTTGGAATGTGTCATTCCAACAGCTCTATTGCTAGTCAAGTCTGGACAGGACTTGACTAGCAACAGTCATTCTAGTTCAAACTGAACTAGATGACATAAAGACAAAAAATAAAAATAAAGGAAAAAAAAAATACAGAAAAGAAAGAAATTAAAAATGTATTTATATATATATATATAATAATATAATATTATTATATATACATATATGTACAGTTTTACATTTTAACACTCCCCCTCAAACTTACGGTACAATGAGCGAAAGTTTGTCTAAGAGAAAGTGAAATCGGGGAGCAGCGAGAGGCTTTGTAAAGAGGTATGCTAACTGATATTCTGAAGTGACATATGGCAGATCAATTATCCCGTGTAGATATTCCTCTCTGACGTAGTGACAATCCATTTCGATGTGTTTGGTGCGTTCGTGGAATGTTCTGTTACTGGCAATGTAGATCGCACTTTTGTTATCACAACACATTTGTGAAGCCTTTGTTGCTTCAACTCCCATGTCAGCAAGCAGTCGTCGGAGCCAAACTACTTCCATGGTCGTGGTTGCCATGGCTCTGTATTCAACTTCGGTGGATGAGAGAGATACCTTCTGCTGCTTTTTACACCTCCACGAGATTAATGATTCCCCTAAAAAGACACAAAAGCCAGTGGTTGAGTGTCTGTTATTGGGATCACCTCCCCAATCAGCATCAGTATATGCAATTAAATCAAGAGAAGAGGAGGAAGATAAGAAAAGTCCTCGTGAAATAGAGGACTTGATGTATCTGATAATACGCATGACTGCTCCCATATGAACAGAAGTAGGAGCATGTTGAAATTGACTTGCTGTATGAACAGCATGTGCTATATCTGGTCTGGTAATGGATAGATAGGAAAGTGCCCCGACAAGCTGTCTGTAAGGAGTAGGGTCTGCAAGAAGTTCTCCATCATCAATCTTCATTTTAACATTAACAACTTCTGGAGTGTCAACTTTCTTATCATCAGTAATACCAAACCTGAAAACAATATCAAAAGCAAATTTAGTCTGAGATAATAAATATCCTCTAGGAGAATAAGCAACTTCAATGCCTAAAAAATATCTCAACAAGCCCAAATCAGTCATTTCAAAATGAGATTTAAGAAGTGTTTTGATTGTTTCAACTCCCTGTTTATCGCTTCCGGTGATGATCATATCATCCACATAGAGAAGAAGCACAATGATCCCTGCATCAGAATTCTTAATAAACAAAGCAGTGTCAGTTAAACAGAATTGAAAACCAATATCAATCATAACACGACTAAACCTATCATACCAAGCTTTTGGTGCTTGTTTAAGTCCATAAAGAGCTTTTTCTAAGCGAAGGACTTTACCCTTAGGAATACTTAGACCAGGAGGGGGTTCCATATATACTTCTTCAACTAGCTTTACATTTAAAAAAGCATTTTTGACATCCATTTGAAAAATAGACCATTTTTTGATAGAAGCTAAGGCAATTAAGGTTCGGACAGTAGTCATACGAGCCACCGGAGCAAAGGTTTCTTCATAATCAATCCCATATTCTTGGGCATAACCTTTGGCTACTAAACGGGCTTTATATCTTTCAAGAGTACCATCACTCTTGATTTTAATTTTATAAACCCATCGACATCCTATAGTTTTCTTCCCTGGAGGAAGATCTTGAATATTCCATGTAGAAGCCTTTTCAAGTGCATCTAATTCAACTTTCATGGCTTCTATCCATTTGATATCATTTTTTGCTTGAAAATATGTGGATGGTTCTTCATATGAGTGAATTAATGCAATAACTGCCCTATATGTGGGTGAGAAAGACTCGTATGATACAAACTTTTCTGGAGGCCTCGAGATTCGGGATGATTGTCTAGTTGGAATGTTAGAATATTTCTCAAGTGCACATGGAGTATTAGACTCTTGTCGCCTGGAATATTGAATACTAGTATCTCTATGAACTTCTTCATTTTCAACATTAAGATCAATAATTCTTGGATCATCATCAAAGTTACAATCAAGGTCATATTCATCAGATGTTGATGTTAGATCTAGCAAAAAGGAGTACTCAGTGACGTCTTTTAATTTTCTAAAATCAAAGAAGCTCTCCTTTTCAAGAAAGGAAACATTTCTAGACACATATAGTTTATTATTTTTGAAGTCAAAACATCTATAACCTTTCTGGTTTTCAGCATATCCTAAAAAGGCACAGGGAATCGCACGAGGGGAAAGTTTATCATTTTTGTCAGTAAATATGAAACATTTGCACCCAAATATTCTTAATCTAGAGTAGTCTGGAGAAATGTTCATAAGTTTTTCAATGGGAGTGATATTTTGTAACGAAGAAGATGGCATCCTATTAATGAGATAGGTGGCAGTTAAGGCAGCTTCTGCCCAAAAGTCTTTAGGGACTTGATTTGCTATTAATAAAGTTCTAGTGGTTTCTATAATATGGCGATGTTTTCGTTCTGCCAGTCCATTTTGTTGAGGTGTATAAGGACAAGATCTTTGATGTGTGATGCCATGCAATTTAAGATAATTTTGAAAATCTGTTGATAAAAACTCTCCCCCTGAATCTGTGCGAAAAATAGTAATATCATTTTGAAATTTGTTTTTAACCATATTATGAAAAGTTTGAAAGTATGAAAATACTTCAGACTTATGTTTAAGAAAGTACATCCACGTATGTCGGGAGAAATCATCGACAAAAATAACATAGTAAACAAATCCTCCTTTAGAAATTACTGGTGCAGGACCCCAAACATCCGAGTGTATTAATTCAAGTGGTCTTGAAGAGAAAAAGGTTCTGTTCTGAAATGGTAATCTTTTCATTTTGCCGAGAATACAATCTTTACAATCAAATGATTCAGAGTTACAAAATTTCCCTAGATTTGGAAAATGTTGGATTTTAGCTATATGTGGGTGACCAAGTCTCTTATGCCACAGTTCCAACTCTATTTTTTGAATATTATAACAAAAAGCTTTCTTCGGCATTTCCAAAAAATCCATGTAATAGAGTCCTCCTTCTCTATGGCCTTCCCCAATCAGCTTGCCTGACTGGCGATCCTGTACCCAACAACCATGAGAAGAAAAAGAAATATTACACCCATAATCAGAAATTTGAGATACAGATAAAAGATTTAGATTTAATTTGGGAACATGTCTAATTTCTGGAATAAAAAAAAATTTTGTTTTATAAATTTTTTCAAAATCTCCTATTCCTTCTATTTCAAGAGAAGTCCCATCAGCAGTAAAGACCTTTGACACACTTGTTTTATTTTTAACACATTTGGATAGACTTTGATTATTTGGGGTCATATGAAAAGATGCACCAGAGTCAAGAAGCCAAGAAATTTTACCTAAATCAGAAAAAGATGAGGCTGCTGCGTCGGTTGAAGCTTCAGATGAGGAAGAGGCACCTTTGATGAGAGGCTGAAGGATATCCATTAGTTGGGCCAGGGAAACTGGTGCATCCTCATCTTTAGGCTCCGATCCAGCAATTGCAGCTCTTTTTTCTCTCAGCTCCTTAAGTTTGGGACATTGTGGCCTGTAGTGTCCCGGTTCATGACAGTGATGACAAATAACTTTCTTCTTATCATAGTCACCATTTTGTCGGTTAAAGTGAGGAGGCCTATATGATCGAACATGATTCCCTGGTCTAGACACGGCTAAAACGGAATCATCTTCAATTTTTAAAGAACCTTTCCGGAGACGATTTTCTTCCATTGTTAACTCTTCAATAGTTTCAACAATAGAAGGAATTTTTCCCCGGTGAAGTAGGGCCGATTTAGTGGTTTCAAATTCCGGCCTTAATCCAGTGATAAACTGGTAAAAATGTTCAACATCGAGTTGTTTCTGACGAAGCTCGATGTCTTCGGCACAATGCCACTTTAGTTCTAAAAGGGAAAGTTCTTCCCAAAGTTCGGACAACCCATTGTAATATTCACGAATAGTTTTGTCTCCTTGTGTCATCATTCGAACTTTTTCTTGGAGGTTGCACACGTGTGCAATATCTTTAAGGGAATACATATTCTTAAGGTATTCCCATGCCTTATCGGCATGATCAAATTTGGCAAGACTTGAGCATTTTTTAATGTCAACACTATTGATAAGCCATGACATTATCTTCGCATGAGATATTCTCCATTCTTTCCATTTCTTCTCGTATGAGGCAATAGCCTTGATTTTCTCTTCTTCCGATAGAGGGACGTCTTTATCTCCCTCCTTTTTAGTAAGAGATAGCTTAGGTTCCGAATCGGAACCATCCACAATCCCCCATAAGCCTTTTCCCCATATATGGTGCTTCATGATTGAAGCCCATGTTACATAGTTCGTATCGCTTAGTTTCATAGGCATGATGGTGACTTTATCATTGTCATCCATCGATTACAAGGAGAGAAAGAATAGGGATAGAAGAGAAACAAGAAGGAAAATGAGAAAGAAAGAAAAAAAAAAAAAACAATACAACAAGATGTGAAATCTTCTCCAATGAAGTGATAAAACACTTCTCTTCAAGTGGCGAACACTTTTGCAAACGGGCACGGAAACCGAGGCAGCTTTTCCTCAAGATTTAGTACTTCCGCGGCTCTGATACCATGAAATGAAATGGGGATCTTCGAAACACGAGCTTTGATTAACAAGAGCAAGTGTCAAGAATGACACTAAAGCATAACCCTTAAAAAGGGTATAACTGGAAACAAAATAAAAATAAAAATGTATTCTTTATTGATATGAAAAACCAATTGCTTAAGAAGCATTGGAGTGAAATACAAGAGGGGCTGCACCCCTTTATATACACAGCTGAAAGAGGACTCAATAGAGCTGTTGGGCACAGTCCAACAGCTCTATTTAGAGCTGTTGGAATGTGTCAGTCCAACAGCTCTATTAAGAGCTGTTGGACTGTGTCAGTCCAACAGCTCTATTGCTAGTCAAGTCTGGACAGGACTTGACTAGCAACAGTCATTCTAGTTCAAACTGAACTAGATGACATAAAGACAAAAAATAAAAATAAAGGAAAAAAAAATACAGAAAAGAAAGAAATTAAAAATGTATTTATATATATATATATATATAATATTATTATATATACATAAATGTACAGTTTTACATTTTAACACAACTTTCATATTTTGAACATTCAACTTATTGATTAATTATGGGGTTAATGCTAAGTTAGAATTATGGAGACAGACATTGTTTTGATTGATGAGTCTAGAGCTGGGGTTAATGCTAAGTTAGAATTATGGAGACAGACATTGGAAGCTAGAGGTTTTAAGTTGAGTAAGAGTAAGACTGAATATATGGAATGTCGGTTTAGTAAGCAACGAAGTAGGGATGGGAGTGTAGTGAAGCTTGGTGAGCAAGATATACCGGTGAATGATTATTTCAAATATTTGGGATCCATCATTCAAAAGTATGGAGAAATTGATGGAGATGTAAATCATAGGATAAAGGTTGGGTGGATGAAATGGAAAAGTGCTACTGGAGTGCTGTGCGATCGTAGAATGCCATTGCGGTTGAAGGAATAGTTTTATAGGACGACTATTAGACCCGCTTTACTATATGGTACGGAATGTTGGGCTGCCAAGAGACATCATATTCAAAAAATGAGTGTAGCTGAGATGCGGATGCTTAGATGGATGTGTGGAAATACAATAAAAGATAAGATTCGGAACGAAGAGATACGTAAGAAGGTAGGTGTTGCACCCATTGAAAATAAGATGCGAGAGAATCGTTTACGGTGGTTTGGACATATTCGGCGAAGGCCTAATGATGCTCCAGTTAGAAGGTTGGAGAAATGGGAAAATATATTAGTTAAAAGAGGTCGGGGTAGGCCTAGGAAGACTTGGATGGAGATGATAGGAAAGGATATGAATGCTTTGAACCTCACCGAGGACATGGCGTTGGATAGAAATGATTGGAGGAAAAGGATTCATGTGGAAGACCCAAAATGAATTTCTTTTTTGGTTCATATCGCTGACCCCAATTGTTTTGGGATGAAGGCGTAGTTGTTGTTGTTGTTGTTGTTGTAACTTATTGATTAATTATATAAAATTCAATTTATTACTTCTAATTGATTCAATTCATGGAATGGTTTGTGGTATGGTTATATTAAATCTTTAATGTACCCTAGGTCCTTGGAAGGTTTTCCGCAATTGTTTAAAAAAAAAACACTATTTTTCGAGGGTCAGTTGGGTTCATTACAAGATCAGTTTCCTAAGGGTTCAGATATGCAAAATGAAGTTCACGTGCATAGAGACAAACCTGTTCAAACGTATACCAGGAGAAAGGAAAGCGTCTAACTCGTCCCTTTCTTAGATCAAGTAGAGGCCATGGACTCTAATCTCAATGCTCCACCAACTAATCATGAATCAAAATCACATGAACCATCTTCTCCTCAAGTACAATATAGCACTTATATTTCCATCCCTCCTACTCGTTTTGTTTTATATGAATCCTTTTTGTCTAACCACCATGCTTCGTTGGCTTGAACCATTCTTATAATAAGCCTAGATCTTATGTTGATAGAACTTCTTAGGAATAGGGAAGGCTATGGCTGAAGAGCTTAATGCATCAAAATGATGAAAGCATAAGACTTGGTGAAACTCCATGAGGAAATGAATGAATGCAGTTGACTGCAAGTGGGTCTACATGATTAAAACAAAAGCAGATGGCTCTATTGAAAGATATAAAGTAAGGCTCATGGCAAAGCAATGTAGTCAACAGTTTTAAACAGTTTTAAATTGACTATGCAGACACATCTACCCATGTAGTGCATATGACAACCATCATGACCTTATTAGCTATTATAGCAATAAAGAATTGGAACCAGTGGCAATGGAATGTCTAGGATGCTTTCTTGAATGGAAAACTGGATTAAGAAGTTTAAATGGAGATGTTTCAGGGGCTTTCAATATCAAAAGCATTGTGAAGATTTGAACATTATCATCATTGTAATGAAACAAGAACAAGAACCCTGTGCCTCTTATGGGCTTACAAGAACACAATATTCAAAAGCACAAGGACCACTTATGGGTCAATCACATAAACACATACACATAGGCCACTTATGGGCCAAGAGCACAACAAAAAATATAAGAAATTGTATTGCTAAAATGCTTGAGAAAGCATTAGAATTACATGAGGGGGAGTTCTCTATTTATACACAACAAGGAGCCCATAGAGCCGTTGGGACACTCCCCAACGGCTAGAAATAGAGTTGTTGGGGAGGTCCCAATGACTCTATTTGCTTGTTACACAAATGCCCCCAACATTTGATAAAAATCCTATTCTATAAAAATAAAATAAAAAGGACTGTTGTGCCCCTAATGGGCACAGCATATTACAAGGTTGTAAAAAGACTAAAATACCCCTATTAGGTATCTAACTATTACAATGATGAAATGTATATATATATAATGTATATACACATTCTATATATATTTATATACATATATGTGTATGCAAATATGCATATCTTAACAATCATGATCCAACCTTGTTTGTGTCTTCATCAACTAGTGGGAGATGTATATTGTTACTATATGTGGATAACATGATTATAGCGGGTAAAGACATTTAAAGGATTGAGACATAGAAGAGACTAGCAAGTTTATTTGAAATGAAAAATTTAGGAGTCTAGAGCTATTTTCTTGAACTTGAAGTTACATAATCTAAGAGAGGATTTTACTTGTCTCAGCATAAGTATACAACTGAGTCAGTTGCTAAAGCAAGGTTGGCAAATGATACTAGGAGAATCAACTCCAATAGTACTTTGACTCAAAGATGGAAAGATGATAGAGGATCCAGTTAGGTACAGATAGTTGTTGGGCAGTGTGGTTTATTTGACTATCTTTATACTAGATATCATGTTTGTCGTGCATGCAGTGAGCCAGTTTATGACTTATCCAAGTTAGGTTAATCTGGTTGTTCTAAAGATCATTAGATATGTGAGAGATACTCATACTACATATTTTGGCAGGTTCTTATCCTCTAACTCCACTGATTTGAGAGAATATTGTGATGCAAAATTTGGGGGATCTACTTGGATAGGCATTCTCGCCAAGTTTCTGATTTAATTTGTTACATAATTTTTCTTTTATTTGTTGTTTCATTGTAGCCTCTTTAGCAAGAAAATCCTTATCAACTTGAGTGCCATCACTTGAAGCGGTGGAGCATTTATGCTTCTGTTCATTAGGCACACACGTGATGACACAACATGGAGGATAAGATCAGAGGTCAGCACTTCAGATGCTTCCTGATTTATGTCCATGCCTTCAATAAAGTGACAAGTCAAAGAATGTGTGAACCTGCACTCTGTGAACCACAGTTTTGAGCATCTGATGAATGTTGGAAACTCTCACAGGTTGAATTTTCTCCTTGTAGCTGAGCATGATCATTTCTAAAGATAGAGATCATTTCTCCTTGTACCTCTTGGATCGAACACTTGAATCCATTTTGGTTAGGATGTTAACTGTGACTTCAACCTTTGCCACCACCACCACCTCAAACGTGAAGGTAGAGGTAGGTCATAGGTGCCCTTCTCCCATCCTCAAAAAATGGCTTCCAGAATTTCTTTGCCCTAAATCTGGCAATCACCCGGAAGATGCCAGAAAAAACTCTGCAACACTATGAATGCAGGTAGCCAGTATCACCTCCCATGGTATTTTGATGAGATAAGGTGAATAGTTGCAGCACAAGAGTCACTCAGGGCATTACAGATCAAAGCACCACGTCTTGCAAGGATTTGGGCAACGCAAACACAAGAGGTTGCTGTTGTGGGTGTCACAAACAGCCCCACCACTGCACCATGCATAAGACCAACATGTTACCCCTCAATGTTGTTTATGAACTGGGTGTGGTGAGGGCAGCAAGCACTTTAGGTATTGTTTATGAACTCATCTTTTTCGGACAAGGATGGCACTTCAACAGAGGAACCTTGCCCAAGTTCCTTCAACCTTGCAGATAGGTGATCGCATATCGCATCAATCTGATCAAAACTAGATTCCAACATTGTGCCCCTCAATGTTCACCCCAATTCAATCAATGATCTTAACCATCTTTGTCACCAATTACAACACTTCATGATGTTCGGAATCCTTGATCTAGATGGTTGTAATACCAATTGATAGCATTTAGTTTGGATGCTATCAAAAACAGTAGCCTAAGTTATGACATGCTCACAATTCAGGAAGAAGAAGAAGAGAGAGAGAGTCACTTAGTGGGTAGGGAACCTCCAAAACAAGTTCCTAAATTTTCATTGATGAGTCTCTAATTACAATTCATCTCCTTCATTTAGCCTAATGCTCATTTCCCATTAGATCCGGATCTTACAATGCCCGATCCGACAATAGCAATTACTATATGTTTCACAGCAAATTATGGGCAGCCCCCACTTTGGCATATCAAGATTGATCAAGTTCAAGGTTGTAACCACGTCACCCTGATAAACTTGAAGCAGTCAACGTGCCTTCTTTGCCAACCCCCATTTTTTAGCATGATTACTCATTCAACATTATAAGATGGTAACCTTCTTGAATGTCCATGTTGGGAATACTTGTGGAAATTACATGGACAATAATGGAATCTATGTTCAGAATCCTAGAGATGGTAATATGAATTCCAAAGGCCTTAATGAATGTGGATGGTGATATCTCTCTAGGCCTTTCAAGCCCAGACTTCTTAGTCATCTTCTGTGATTGCCAACTCATATTGTGTAAAAGAATTATCAATAAAGCCTCTGCAATTTGGTGATTCTCAACTGCCAAAACCAAGATGCAGTTATGCTTAAAATGGTGATCCCTTATTTTGAATGAGGTACCCAACCCCCATGATCTTTTATGGTGATAATCACACTGAATTCAATGACATTATTTATCTAGAAGGAATGAGATATGGATAGCAAAAATAAGTGAGACTAGGAAAAGAAGCAAAACCAGGAAATTTATGTCGTTGACCATGTATCTATTAGTGTCTAACATAGATCTCCACAAAATTTCATTTTTTTTACAAAAATTTGAAAACAGAGCTAGAAAAGACCATGTATCTATTAGTGTCTAACATAGATCTCCACAAAATTTCAAATTTTTTACAAAAATTTGAAAACAGAGCTAGAAAAGAATCTATATTGTTAAAAAAAAAAGTAACCAATGAAAATGTTCTATCTTGGAAAAACAGAAAAGAGAACATCATGACAGTTTCTTAATAATTCCAAATATTTTCTTGATAGTATTATTATACTTTCAAGATACTTTGGAAGCATAGTAATTCAAACGAATGTCTAAAAGTTATTGTGCTCAAATATCTCCCAAAAATGATACGATATTTCTGAAATATCAACAATATTCCCAACCATGATATGTGAGTGACACATAGATAGGTAGATAGAGAAGAGAAGAAAGGGAGAGATATGCATCGTACCCAAGCATGTCTATTCATATAAGTTCATCAGGAAATTTAAAATAACTGCAATTATCCACATTCACTACCACATGATTCAGGCCAGCGTGACAAAATGCAAGGGTCATTATCCACATAATTATCATCATAGTAGTTGTTGTTGCAGTTGTGTAGTTACTATCATATTCAATAATGGCGAGCAATAATGACTAGATGAGTAGCTTAAAATTTTTTGGCAGCTTTTAATTTCTTTTTGTTTTAGTGAAAATGAGCAATGGCAGACTATAAAAGCAAAATTCCTCGTATCAAACCCATTTTTCCACCATCTTTCACATCCCCTTATGTCATCACTTCAATCTAAGCAAGAAAAAGCTCCATGGATGCAGCACGTCATGCAGCCAAAGGAAAGCAGAGAACTAGTACGTTTTCCCACCTTTGCCCCAGACACAAGCTAATTTTTTATGGTCTTCAACTATAATATTACATGGCATAAGGAATAGGTAAAACCATTCAAATATAAAAGAAGAATAGGTACCAGAAGAAGCTAAGCCAAGTAAAGAAGAAACCATCACGGAGGATCTGTGGGCAACCTGCACCAACTACTACACAGTGGTTCATCCATCCACACATGAAAACTCCACCTTCAAAAACATAGGGTCTTTTACAGTTGATGCCAAGCTTTTAACTAAAAAATCTATACTGCAAAACTGGGATGCGAAACAACCTTTTGCTACCACTTGATCCATCTTATAAACATAACATCATCAAATCAAGGTGTTTTTATACATCTATGCATCACGAAAACTGGGACAACCCAAATAAAGCGGTAGTTATCTACGCCCATCTTTGCAAACGGTGCATTTTAGCCTCCACGCTCAATAGGATAAAAATTATATCTCAATCCAAAATTATTGCTCAAGCCACATAAACCACTAATACAGGGCCGCAATCCTACCATCTACTCCAATAATAGACACCCATGCAGCTTCAAACAAGTGTGAATTTCACTGAGAAATCACTTATTTCAATCCATAGCATTGTCACTAAACCATGTTTTACGGAGAAACCCAGTTGTAAACAGAGCCTATTGAACAAACCACAAAGATGGGTGGAGTTTGAACTCCACAACACACCAAAAACACACCTTTTACACAGAACAGACACCCAATCAACTCCATCTCGAGAAGAAAAGAAAAAATCGATCCCAGAAAAACAGAGAAAATTGAAACGAGACCGAAAAGGGTTTTAAAAAAAAAAAGAAAGAAAAAGAAATCGAGAAAAAAAGGAGGTGCTTTTACCGGAATATCTCGAGTAGATATCGGCAACTGCGTCCGCGGAGCTCAAGGGAGATGAGCCACCACCTTCCATGGCTTCCAACGAAACCGAATCACAAAGCGAAACCAAAGAAAGGCGTCTAGGGTTTCTGCATCCAAGAGATACAGGACAAAATCTTCTCCCTTCCCCTCCTTTCTCTATCTATCACTTGCTTGTTTGGGTGAGAAGATGCTAGGGTTTGAAGGCAGTGGGCATGCCAATGCCCGGAGAGAGAGAGAGAGATGTCGTGGGGATTTACTGGATTTATATGGAAGAGCTTCGCATCTCTAAAATACTGTCAATTTATAGAAGACTGCCACAAATTTGGCTTATTACATTCAACTGCTACTTTTTTAAAAATAATTTAAAATTCCTGTCTGAACACCCTTGGCTGAGCACAGAAATTCGCTAAACGAGTCGAGTTTATCTTAGGTTTTCCACTCTTTTTTTTTTTTTTTACATTTTTGTTTTTTGTCTCAAGTGTTCCGAACACAGCTGCTCCAAAGGATAGGTGAAACACCCGGGATACCTAGGATATGTTTGATGGCGCATCTTGCGCGTCGCAGGGGACCAAAAGCCTCAAAATTACATATTTTTTAACAAGGGACGCGGCGGATGCGCGCGCAGAACGTTGTCCGCCGCATCCATATTACTGTGATATTTTCGTTCCACCCCTCCCCTGTTATAAAACGAACGGAGACGGGAGGAACAAATTTTAAAAAAAACAATGCCTCGATGGGCGCACCCTTGTCTCGCCCAACTCTCTCTTTCTTTCCTTTGCAGCGGGATCGCCTTTGGTAGAGTTAGCGGAGGGGGGAGGACCAACCATCTCTCCGGATACCATCCCCGGCTTCCACTGCACCAAGGTAGGCAAACTTCCGGTCATCTTTTTCTCTTCCTTGTTTCCTTGTTTCTTCCACGCCCCATTTGGTTGGGTGGAGGAAAACATGAGGGGACCGAAGCGGCACCATGACCCTACCATACCACTATCGGCCACATAGAGTGGAAAACGGTCTTGGGGTGCCGTCGTAAAACAGATGACACTTGAACACCACTTTTTTCTGGCCACCCACATGGCCGGAAGGGTTGCGGTCGTGTTAGGTCTAGCCAGGAAAAGCTTTTTTATTTTCTAAGGCCCTCTGTTGGTTTTACGGTGATAGGGTGGTGGGTTAAGTGTCATGCATGTCAAATAGCACCTTTCCACCTCATTTTCCAGTCACTCTCTTAGCCGGATACAGCCGGACCCTTCTTAGTTATCGGATATGGGGTGGCTAATTTATTATGGTTTTTTAAGGGCTGTCCTGATTCAAATGGCTAGCGGTTTTGGGCTTTTGTAAGTGGGTGAAGTGTCATCCTTGTTCTTTTGTTATAGCCACCAATGCATGAGAGGAACAATGACTAAAACTGTTTTGTTATCGCACACATTAGATTTTTGTTAAATTTTGATAGAAACAACAACAACTACTACTACTACGCTTCATCTCAAAACAATTGGAGTCGGCGATATGAACCAAAAAAGAAAATCATTCTAGGTCTTCCACATGAATCCTTCTCCTCCAATCATTTCTATCCAATGGCATGTCCTTGGTGAGGTTCAAAGCATTCATATCATTTCCTATCATCTCCATCCAAGTCTTCTTAGGCCTACCCCGACCTCTTTTAACTAATATATTTTTTCATTTCTCCATCCTTCTAACTGGAGCATCATTAGGCCTTCGTCGAATATGTCTAAACTACCGTAAATGATTCTCTCTCGTCTTATTTTCAATGGATGCAACGCCTACCTTCTTATGTATCTCCTCGTTTCGAATCTTATCTTTTATTGTATTTCCACACATCCAACTAAGCATACGCATCTCAGTTACACTCATTTTTTGAATATGATGTCTCGTAGCAGCCCAATATTCCGTACCATATAGTAAAGTGGGCCTAATTATCGTCCTATAAAACTTTCCCTTCAACCGCAATGGTATTCTACGATCGCACAACAGTCCAACTGCACTTTTTCATTTCATCTACCCAACCTTTATCCTATGATTTACATCTCCATCAATTTCTCCATACTTTTGAATGATAGATCCCAAATATTTGAAACAGTCATTCACCGGTATTTCTTGCTCACCGAGCTTCACTACACTCCCATCACTACTTCGTTGCTTACTAAACCGACATTCCATATATTATGTCTTACTCTTACTCAACTTAAAACCTCTTGCTTCCAATGTTTGTCTTCATAATTCTAACTTAGCATTAACCTCAGCTCTAGACTCATCAATCAAAACAATATCATCAGCAAACAACATACATTTTCTTGAATTGATCTCATAAGCTCATCCATCACTATAGCAAATAGGAAAGACCTTAATGCAGATCCTTGATATAACCCAACCGTTATAGGAAAATTTTGATAGAAAGAAAAATAAAATAATTATTTTGTATCATCTTATGGCTTTCACTACATTCTGCTAAGAACAAAATGAAAGATTATTGGTGTCACTGAATTCTCTAATTTTCTTCTCATGTATGTTCTGTTAGTAGAACAGTGTCTCTGAATGTTCTGAATAATCATGCAAGTGTATTAAGATAAGTGATGTCAATCTTTGTTGGGTAGTTTATGATGTTGTTTGTTTCATTCTAAGTGTAGAAGAAATTACAGTGTGGTTACTCTTAATTGTTATAGGAGTTACAACTATAGCGGGAGGAAAATGGAGCATAGGTGACCATGTTGATGGGCCAAGTGAAGATGCAAAGTTTTCAAATGATTTTAAAGTAATATATATTGGAAGTAGTTGTTCTCTGCTTGTTGTAGACCATGGCAAACAGACAATTAGAGAGATTCAACTTCACTCTGATGATTGTAATTCGATTAAATTGCAGCACCTTTTGTTTTTCTCATGTTTATAGTTTAGATTCTCTTCTATTAGTTGGCTCTTGGTGGAGCTTAAATATAATGGAAGTTGTGAATTGTTGTTGCAGGGATTGTTGTGCTTCTCGGAGCTGGGTTTTTTTGGTTACATGCTGGCTCTGCTATAAAGAAGAGTTGGAACCATACTTTCACTACAGAATGTGAGTACCCTGTTCCATTTGCACCAAATTGATCCTAGTATCTAAGAAAATTCAATGGTATACATCCAAGAACCTCCTTATATGTAATCACTGAGAGTTGTTTAGTCTTTGTGCATAACTTCTGGTTCTTCTCTTGAAAATCACTTGAACCATAGTTTCTGTGCAGAACATGTTTAAGGAAATTGAGAAAATTCATCATATTCGAAATGCAGAACATGTTTAAGGAAATTGAGAAGACTCGTCATATTCAAAACGGCCATGATCGGCCTTATTACAACAATTGGGAACCCGAACATCAACAGCAGCATCACCACCCGGACTGAATTCATCCTTTGTGCCATTACTCATCGGTGGCTCAGACTACAAACCAAGCTGTGAATCAAACAAAGAGATTGTATTTGGAACAGTGCAAGAAAAGGGAGGGAGGCAAGTAACAATGGAGATCAAACATGGGGATTATGGAGATCTCATTTTAAAGTTTGCTTTCTGAGAAGTGATCCCATAAAAAACCTGCAGTGATCATCAGATGCTCTGCATCGAGATCATTGTAACAACTAATCCATGCCACAGATATTTTTCAAATGAAAATAAACATATTTTTCATTAAAATATATAATTTAAGAGACAGCCCTTAACAAATTGACCATGTTGAACACATCTTTGATGTTAGATCAAGTCAAAACAACTTGCATTGTGAGATCACAAGTTGACTATACATACATTAAATTGCAGCAAATATATCAGTTTTTCCAAGTTTTTTTGCAGATTAGACCTTATAGATGTGATCTATCTCGTTTATTTTATGGAAAATAGATTTTGAATCACGTGATTGTGATATATAAGTAAGTTTTTCATGGCCTTCAATGTCAATAGCTAAACAATGTACCAAAATTGAGATTGAGGTTTCATCTGCAAGCCCTTCAGTGGATGAGGCGGAGAAAGTCATATCTACTGATGGACAAAAGAAATCTGCTAAGAATTCAGTCGGACATCTAGTTTGAGAGTTGACAACGGCATTGGGCTGTCTGTTTTTGGTGAATGTAGCAGGTTCCCAAGTGACAGTTTTTCCTCTTGTCTATTCTACTGTCAGAGGTTTTAGTGAGGCACCTACATGTTCATCCACAAGTATCAACGCCTTGGGTAGGTCCGAAGTGACAACTGATGCCCTTGTAGATGGCTCGTCCATGTAGAACTTTCCTGCTTGATGAAAAGCTTGAATTGAAGCAGAGACAAGCAGAAGGGATCATCTTTCATTCAGTAGAAGGTACACTTGTCTTTTTTGTTTGGATGTTTATTTAAAGATGGTCATCACCTAGACTACATAAATGTTCTGAGCTTCTTATATGTAGAATAATTAAATATATTTCCTTCTAATCAAAGAATATACGAGATTCAAAATGGTGGAACTCCTCTTGCTTAATTCTTTTGCTTTTGTCTCTGCAACGTTTGTATGTAAGTCTCCCAGTGCCTCGTATTAATAACATAATGACAGGTTGTTATTGGTGCATAAGAATTTTGCTCAACGCTTCACCTTGAGTTCTGTGAATAGCATGCAGTTGCCCACCTACATCACATGGATGCAGATGTGCATATGTGGATACAACCATTTTTATCAACTTTTCAATATGACTACCATATAAAGTGATATGGAACACAAGACAAATGGAGTATCTGTGTGACATAGCTGCACGCTTTTGAGCCCTGAACCATGTCAACTAGTCGCTCCCCATGTATTAGCAGATAAATGACATTACATTTTCTTGTCAAATCTTAAATTACATATTGTGTGTTAATAAAGCCTCTTTTCTGGTACTCAATTGCTTTGTTTTTTGTGTCTTCTGTACACATTAATTCATGACATATTTTAATGGATCCATTGTGTCAAACATATGCCAACAATGACCAGAAATTGCTCTCAGTGGTCACTTTGCTTTATTGATAGTGATAATTGCTAATGCTATAATCTGTACCAATATGGAATTTTTCAGAAACTCATCTTTCTCATGTAAATGACTTTATCATCAGATGCATAATTTTAGACATATGTTAGGGCTTGTTTGGTGGCTTGTCCGAGATTGAACTTGTTAAAACATGTAACATGGTGGATGGATCGGGTCATACGATCCAAAACGATGTAATCTAACCCATTGTCCATGATTTTAGATGTATGTTTGTATTAAATTCATATTCGATACGAATTATAATGTTGGGATATCGAAAAAGTTGTTAGCGTAGTTGTTTTACATGTGATTTTGTATGTTTTGGTATTTGGATTCAATTCGAGATCGATATTTGGGGGCAAAAATCCATGATTTTAGACATAATTTTGTAATTGAATCTATATTCAGGATAAAAATTTATAATAAACTTGTTAAAACATGTAAAATGGTGGATGGATCATGTCATACAATCCAAATTGAACTAATCTAACCCATTATCCATGACTGTCTAAGTTGTCCGCACATTGTCATCAAACAACGGACATTTAAAACACAGCATCTGAGTACGGTCCAAATAAACGTTGAACTTGGTAAAGTTGTTATGAAACTAACAGAACCTAAACGAAAGAACCAATCTGTTTTGTTCATTTCATCCAACTCTGAACAAACCATCAAACATACCCTGAAGGCATATGGTTGGACGAATTGAACAAAAAAAATAAAACAAAATACTTGTTTTGTTCCTGTACCGTGTTCAACATTTGTTTGAACTGTATTGGGATGTGTTCCAAATGTCCATTATTAGATGATGATGTGTGCATAACTTGGCATGGATAATGTAAGATTATTTTGTTTTAGAGCTTAGATACGAGTGTTTTAACATGTGTATTATGGATTTTAACTTTAGATATAGACATTGGTTTGGATCTAAAATTAAAAAAATATTTAAAATGTAAGTAATTTAAAAAAATATATAAGAATTGATATTTTTTATATATAAATGCTTTAATCAATGTCTTATTAGATTTAATTATAAAAGTTTATCAAAAAAATTATGAATTTTAGCTCTAAATATAAAACTGGATGAAAAAAATATTTAAATTAGGTCCATGGTTGAATTGGATCTTATTTAGATCCATACAAGTTCAACCAAACCCATATGGACTCGCTTCGAAACTTCGTCCGGAATAGTTTCGTCGTGGCACCTTCTTCCCCGACCACGCCCACTGCCGATGCTACGGGAACCATGCCACTGGCAATCGAGCTCGCACCAGCAACCGACCAAAAATTCCCTCTGCCAAGGGCTTGCTGCGACCTCACCATTGACGAATTTTAGCAAAAACCTAGGGTTTTGAGGAGAGAAGCGACAGCGATCCAAGAAGAAACTGAACTCTGCCCCCGTAGAATGTTGTGAGTAAAGAAGAAGTAGGCCAGGACTGGCCTGCCCCAGGGGGACATAAACGATGAAGAACTGAAGGCCAATGATTTCTTCGTCGGCCTTATTCACCCCCGCATACAAGCTCGTTGGCCAATCGGTTCGATCAGATGCCCACATGAATGACGGTTGCAGGCCTCTAGGATAGTGACGAGCCTAATGATGTTGTGAACGTAAGAAGAGAGCTTCTCAACAGCGTAGCGGACGTCGGCCTGAGCGGCGAGGTGCATCACATGGATGAAGGGGAGACGAAGACGCGCCTAAACAACCATCCCCCCTTGCGGCTGGACCGATTCCTCCAATTGTAGAGGAAGATCAACTTATCCCGGCCACCAAGAACAGTTGGATGCAAGCTCAAATCTTCCCCTCTCCGCAGGCATCGCCCTGCGCTCTACTTCTTTTGAGGGGTTGTGAAGGATGATCTCTCCTTGTTTAACCTGTTCCTCATCCCCGCCCTCACCTCTACCGACCCCCTGGCCTGTCTACCGCCCTTCTAGCTGCTGCACAGGAGAGAGAGAAAATGAGGGTCTTTGTTCGATGTCTCGCCTACGTTCCTCTGGCACACCCATCAAATGCATTTTTTTTTTAATTTGTTTTCGTTCATTTACTTTTCATAACAAGGGTGGAACGAAAATAACACACTTTTATGAACATGGCGGATGGTTGATGGTGTTTAGTGCGTTCGCCAATTAAAAAATGAAGTTCTTGGCGTCTTTTTTGTCCCATGCCATCAAACGTGCCCTAAAAGGTGCTCCGCTACACGCACCGCTTGGGTCGAGCGCATGAGGCTGCCCTGCCCTGCCCTGCCCTGCCACCCGAGCAATCAAACGCCTTAAGGTATAAGGTGTTAGCGTTGCCTTTCTTTTAGCAACAACTCGTCATATTTTAAGAAATCAAAATGATGGCATTTTATTCAGTTTGTTAGGACAAACAAAAATCAACCAAGTAATTTGATTACCAAGGGTATCTTTTTGAGGTAAATTATAAAAGCAGTGTTCTGAACTTTTGGTAAATATATGACAAGTGACTGGGCCTTTTGTAAATTTCTCCTCTTTGTTTTTTGTTTTCCTTTTTATTAGAAAAATAAAGGTAAATAAAGAACAAAAGGGTGGAAATTTGTTTTTACTCTTTTCTGAATGGGCTTGGGTGGGGTGTCTTGTTTTACTCATTGGTTCTGCTTGCATAAGACAACAGCTTATCCTAATCCTAAATCCTAAATATCAAAAAAGCATAATTAGGGTAATATATGACAAAAATAAATGTTTTATTACGTTTTCTAAATTAACATTATTGCCATGTTTTGGTTCAATGTCAATAAAGTTTTGTTTGCTTATTTTTTTATGCAGTTTTCCAAAAATAAATGGTAGTTATATGGCATCTTCTAATTTTTTAATAAGTCATGATTACCATATATAACTCTCACTCCCCTGAAAATCTCATCATCATCATCAAGGATAGCATTCCTTATTTTTCATATTTGAAAAACTATATGGAATACCGAGTTCCAGCACTTTTACAACCAAACATGATGCGGAAAACCATCAAGATAACTCACAAACGACTGAGGTATGAGGCACCCTCCTCTTTCCAAATTTGTTGTATATCACAAGCCATGTTGATTGCATTACAGGACAAAAGAAAAGGAGGTGATTGTGCTCCTCTCTTGCCTTGCAACATAACACATTTATTCGGAAAAGACATCCCAAATCTCTTCAGTCTATCATGAATTAGAAGTTCATAAAAGCAAGAGAGATAAACCACCCAACAAGCTATCAGGAGAACTCCTTTGGCCCACACAAATTTCAGCTAGGAATCTGGTTGCCCCCT
Source organism: Nuphar pumila (assembly GCF_984573655.1). NCBI lineage: Eukaryota > Viridiplantae > Streptophyta > Magnoliopsida > Nymphaeales > Nymphaeaceae > Nuphar > Nuphar pumila. The sequence goes on from NC_143262.1 coordinate 55,113,782, forward strand.
CTTTAAGGATAGGCTTCAAAATTTCCTTAACGAGAAACGTCATCCACAGTCCAAAGCAACAAATCTGGACCATTCGGTAAAGAAAATGAGAATATACGGTGTCATACCTAGTCCAAAGCTGGAAATGGAGGGTCAGAGCAAGAACAAAAAACAAACTTGCCTTCTACGACAATCGTACCCTTTACCCGGTTCAAAATACCGCTCTCATTAGAATCAATAAATGAAATGAGGGTAGCCCCCTCCAAGGATCCATCCAAAACTTCATGAAGACCCCATCTCTAATCTCTAATCGGCAAGAGAAACACTTCAATCAGCTTTCAACCCGGTTACAAACCCTTCCACAAAGTGGACCCCATGGGATTCTTCAATAAGCCCAAAAAACTTCTCTTTCTTAGGATTCTTCACGAATTGAGCCAAGGCTTTATCAACATACGAAAAGGAGATGCTTACTATCATCCTAGATCTCGAAAAATAAAAACCCTACCTCCTCGAAAGGTACTTCGTGGTTTGCACCGACCACAAGAGTTTGAAATACCTCATAGAGCAACGGATCATGACTCCACTTTAGCACAAGTGGGTCACAAAGATGATGGGTTACGATTACGAGCTCTAGCCAACAAGGGGCCTAAAAATCAAGTCATGAATGCTCTCTTTGCAAATAGAGGATGCTCAAACTAAAGCAAGAGAAGAAGGATTTTTGCCTAAGGGACTAGGCAAATCTCAAGGGGGAGGGAATGATGCGATGTCAAAATCTACAGACCCATATTTAGCTCCTACAATTCAAAAATTGCAAATGGATCTCCTACATGATGATTTAGATCTGTTATCCAAGCTCCACTTATTGCAAGCCATGCCACCTCATCCATGCTATCTACCTTAGCATAGGGGACCCTCTTGGGTGCCCCCTCATACATGTCAAGTGGGACCCACAAGGGGCTTCTCCTCTAGAAGCCTCCAAGGGGGGCAAGTTGTGTAATGACCCAAAATTGATTAATTTTTTTTTAGATTTTTTTTTAAATACATAGCGGAATTGTAAAAAAGGTGAAGTTGAAAAATCTTGGGCAATTACATATAAGTGCATTTGGGTTAAAGTTATTGAAAAATAAGACCATCTTATCAAATTTCAAAAGTTATTACATCAAGCAGTTCACAATTTAATAAGAATATTAAATTAAATCAAAATGGATCCCAGATTGGCAACGAAGAGGTGAGCACCATGAGTCTAGTCCTAACATCTCGCAATAACTATCAATCATTCATGCTAACCTGAAAGATGGTAAATATTGGGGGTCAGATTCTATAAGCCCCGGTAGGAAAATCTTTTTGAGGTACGTAAGTTGTAAGACCTGAGTTTTTTTTTCTGAGAAAAGGCAATGCATGATGTAATTCAGAGATGGTAAATTGCTTGTGTTAATTATGAGGTTTTTGCATATAGTTATGCATTATACATATATATATATGTATATAAGTATGGATATACGAGACCCTAAATTGCATAAGTAAGATGTACGGCATGATTAAAGGCAATCTATAATACATTAATTTCTGAAAACCTTAAGTTAAATTCATAATACATTAGATTAGTCAAGCCTCGAATTTGAGACCCAAACCAAGAAAAAACCTTGTTATTTTATGTGAATTATTGGAAAGCGTATATCGATAGAACATGAGTCATAACAAGAGTGATTTTCGCAAGAGATGAAAATTTTAAGATATGCATTGAAAAATTTAGTTATAATTGGCTAAATTCAACCCACTTTGAGTAAATTAAGATGAGAGAATTATCGAAATTTGGGTTTTTCGGTGATTTAGAGTGATATTCTCTAAAACTTAGGTTTATTTTCGAATAAAATAAAATACATAGGGTATTTTCACTCTAGGGGGCATGTGAGGGCATTTCTGAAGGTTTTTCAACCCTAGAAGGGCGTGTGGGGGGCTGTTTAAGGGGTATCCTTGCAAGAATTTTCAAACAAATTCAAAAGAAAGAAGCCTATAGGGGTGTTTTGGGAGGGAACGGTTATTTACAAAAGTGCCACCACCTAGAAGGGTGTGACACTTAAGTGAACAATTTATAGCCATCCATTTTTTAGATTAAGTCCCAACTGTCAGATTAAAACCCTAACCTATATAACCCTAAGAAGCAGAGAGAGAGCTCATTTCTCTCATCTCTTTCTCTCTCTCTCTCTCTTCCTCTCTCCTCTCTCTCCCTCTTACCCAAAATCATGGGGCTCTTCCTCTAGCCGACCCTACACCCTCTTTCATCCCTCTCCTCCTTGCTAGTGTGTAGGGTTGGGTATCACGTGGGACTCAACCCTACATGCCTAAGCAAGAGGAGATCCTCTCCATCTTTCCGGAAGCATCAAGGTGAGGTTTTGACCATCTTCCATTTGCATGTTTTTGTTTTTCTTTCAAAAGATGTATATGTTTGTACCTTCCTTCTTAAAGGCATGAAACTGAATCCCTAATATGCATTTTATAATATGCATAAAGGTTTTCGGTGGATTAGAATATAAATCTGGATTTTTTTTTCACTTGTACGGTGTTATCTTTGAAGGTGAAGCTTGAGACTCTTTCATGAAGCTGAACCACCTTGCATCTATGGCATGCAAGGGGGTTTTCGGCAGATTAGATATTGCATCCTTGTTTTATGATTTAGAAATGCTTTCTCTTACCTACTTTCATCGTTTCTTTTTTGATATGAGAGTGTTAGTGGTTTAAGAAAGCTTGAGCACCGAAACCACCTCCCTCTATTTCGTGGAGTGCAAGGGGGTTCTCGCTTGCCCCATTGTAGGTTTTGGTTCAGCATCTCCATGTGAGAGTAGCATGTTGTTTCCTTTTATGTTTGGTTTTTTCTTAATGCTACATTTTTGGAACTCTTCTTCTTTGTTTTTTCGTTGAGGTTTTGGCGTTGTGAGTGTGGTCTGTCGTGTTGCAGCCACCACTCATGGTGGAAGGGTTGGCAGCAACCCTACCCCCTTCCATTTGGCAAGCTCATGTGACGGCTCGGGCTAGCACCTAGCCCAAGCCTGTCACCTCTCTCTCTCAGCATGTCTCACTCTAAGCGAGTATGGTTCAGACTGGACTAGAGGTACCCCCGATCTGAGCTCAGAGCTCGGATAGGGGGAGGGGAATCTTCAGTCGTGCCCAGGCCAGCACCAAGTGCTAGCTATGCACGCGAGTGGTTGGGGTTGCGGGTACCCGGGGTAGCAGGTGCTAGCCTGCAACGCCCTCTTCGTGCGGGTGGTGCGGCTTGCACCCCGGTTGGTCTGGTCATCCCTGACCAGACCCGAGCTCAGGGCCCAAGCAAGGAGGGGCTCAGGCCTGTGACAGGCCTGAGTTAGGCGTTGCAGCACCTAAACCAAGTCCGGTTCAGGTGGTACGCTTGGGTGCCGGCGTGTGAGCAAGTCTGGACCGAAAGTCCAGACTTGCGTTCGGGCTTTTGTGAGCCTTTTTGGTTCAGCTGTGTGGGTCTGGACCTCTGTCCAGACCAGTGGACTGCGGGACTCAGGTGTGTGGCAGCACCCTTTGTAAGGGTTAGTTGGGAGGTGTCGCTCCCAAACTATGTCGGGTCCGTCGGCTGCGGCGTTTTGGTCGGTGGCTAGGCATTTTGGTGTTCAGTTCACGGCCGTAGCATGGCCATGGTACAACCCTCCTTATGGTGTTGTTGCAGTTATTGGGGGCAGCATGCTGTTGGCCTCCATCCTTGTTATTTTTGCGATTTTCCCATGTCGTGGCCTCAATGGCCATTTGGTTTAGTAACACATCTCAAAGCACGTCGACTTTTGCCACGACATAATTTAGTAAATGTTCCCTAGTCGTCGTAAAAATGCTAATGTCATTCCCATACACGCGATAATAGTTCATGTGCACATTATGTCACTTATGTGCGTTCTTGTTGGCACTGGATGTGATTGTGTGGCTTGCAATTACGAGTAGCAAATTAATATCATATGCAAAGTTACGATTCAAAGAACACAAGGAAGACACTTGCTTAATGTTTTCACACTTAATTGGAAATATTTGAAATCATTGGTTCAATAATCCGTGTACTATGTTTCCCAATGTATGTCCATGCCACTTGACACTTCACATTTCTCAACGCACATGATTTCTAGTTGCGTAGATTCAGTGGCTCTCAAATGCAAGATAACATGGGATAATGGCATGTGGCGATGATTGATTATGTATTAGGCATGTCTATGAAATGAAAATACCCATGTCATAGATACTCATGGTTGATAGAACTCCTTGGCGAATTATTGTGGGCGATAGACCCACCTCGTGAGTTAAGCTCAATGATGTCAGAAATATGGTGCCTTACATACTTTCACATCTCGTGTGATATGATTCTAGAGATGTCTTACTCTGAATATATATATATATATATATATATATATATATATATATATATATATATATATATATATATATTCGTTGTTGCCATCAAATGTTAATGATGATTCCATAATCATGTTAATCTTGATCACGATCTTATTGCTTGTTTTGATTATGATACTAGAGTTGTATCTTTTTGCTCCTTTGCTTAAATGATTAATGTACCTGCTTAAGTACATTAGTGCTTGGCATTTTCGTTTACTTCTTAGTGTTATCCATTATTGCTTCTCACTTGTTGTAGTTGTTTTTGTTTTATCATTTCAGATAATATAATTGTTTCACCACAACACACATATATGTTCACTTGTCCTGGTTGATTTCTTACCAGCTTGCAAGAGTACTGACCCAATTTTATGGAGATGCAGATGTTGGTTTCTAAGGGTGTGATGGAGCTCGATGTGCGACGGAGGACTGAACCCACACTCTAGAACCTTGAGATCTTGGCAGTTGTCCTTTGTAAAGGGAAATGTTGTATCACTTTATAATCTATGATTAAATAAAATGTTTCTCCTTGTTGCTCACTCTGTAACCCGCCTAGAGTTTCCACTTGTTTTCCCATTTTGGTTTTTCCGCTTTGCATAACTTATTTAAAAAAAACATTTACCCTAAAAATCTAAAGGATTTTCCAAGCTGGGATTCTAGGGCTTTACAGTTTTGGTATCAGAGCTGTATTTTAGAAGTGTGGTTCAAGTCTCTGCACGCATCGTCCATCGCACTGTAAGTATGCCTAATTTAGTAGAATTGAGTTCTTGTTGCTTTATTGGTTTTTCTGCATGTTTGAATAAATTTGAATAATATTTCGGTTGTCGTTCGATGGGAGACACGATTTTATGCTTAAAGCCTTGTATGAATTGGCTCAAGGTATCGAGTGTCAGAACCAAGAGGTTCAGACTGCTACGTGAATAGAATTCGTAAGATGAATTGGTCTCAGTGTGCTGAGCCTTTTGCACCTATTGTGGCTTGAGGTGACACTTAGAAATTTAAGTGTCAGTTGAAGTCGGTATGGAGTTTGCGAACGATAGTGCTTTTATACTTGCGGATATAGTTTCCCAAGATAGTTTGTGTCAACTCCTGCGAGAGTGGGAGTCATTCATCTAACCCAGAGGCCTCTTGTATATTTCACCTTCTCATTCCACGTTATTTGAGTGAGGACGATTGATGAATCGTAGCAACGATCGAGCTTTTATCCTAATCATATGGAAGACGATGTCATTTTGATAAGAACCGTCAGATGTGGCTCCCAGTTAGTGTTTTTCCTTCTCCAACTTCGTTGGAGATGTTTGTGACCCTGTCAGTGATGAAGGGTACCTCTCCGAGTGTGATTTTTGGACAGAAGGCGAAAGCCTTGTCTATGTTGGTTGAGCCTTTGAGTTATTCGTTGGAGGATGTTGTAGATCCCCAATTATTCTTGGTTATGAGAACATTCAGTTATAAGCCTAGCATGTGACTTTTGTGTTGCCGGTGATGGCAATTGACTCTTGAGAGGGTCATTGTTGGGGACTACATAAAACCGAATTTCAGGGTGTTATTGCTTTTGAGGAAGCGCCATGGGAATTCTTGTTTCTCAACCACAATCGAAGGGATTGTGGTGTTGTGTTGGCTCAGGTGGTGATTCCTGGTAGTGCCAGCATTGTCATTAGGGTGGTGATGTTCTAATGATACCGTTAGAGTGGTGATTCTCTGGCGATTCCACTTGGGTGGTGATTTTCTAATGATGTCATTAGAGTGATGATTCTCTAATGAAGGTTGTTGGAATGGTGATTCTTCAGCAATGTCGTTAGAGTGGTGACTCTTCGATGATGCCGCTAGGGTGGTGATTCCCTAATGATGCCATTAGAGCGGTGATTCTCTAATGAAGGTTGTTCGAGTGGTGATTCTCCAGCAATACCGTTAGAGTGGTGATTCTCCAACAATGTCGTTAGGGTGGTGATTCCCTAATGATGTTGTTGAAGTGATGATTCTTCAATAATGTCGTTAGGGTGGTGATTCTCTAACGATGTCTTTCGAGCGGTGGCTCTTTGTTTTGTTGTCGGAGTGGTGATCCCCTGTATGGTGAGTTAGAGTGGTGATTCTCTAACGTTAGTCATCTAGAATGGTGATTTTCTAGCGATAGCGGCCTTGTGTGGTGTCGCTTGAGGTTGTTTGAAGAACATGTTCGTAGATGGTGTTGCTACACAATTGAGTTGCGATGTGGCATTTGCCCGAGTTGTGTGTAGTAAGCTCGTTGGCTTTTAAAAGATTGTTGTGATCATTATTTATTGAGCTTAGTTATCAAACCTATCGATTAATCATTATATCTTTGTGTCTTGATAGATGGCATGGGAGGCCAGGTGCGACATTATCATGGGCACTGTGAGCAACTTTGCAGAGGTTGTGCAACAACAAGTGGTTGCAATACAACAGATGGGTGCGAACCTTCAACACGTAGCCCAAGGTGGGCAAAACATAAGTATGGTTACCTATAAGCGTTTCATGGAATTGTATCCTCCTGCTTTTGAGGGCAAGACGGTCCCTGAGGCTGTGGAGTCGTGGATACGTGAGATAGAACATATTTTTCATGTTTTGAATGTTCTCAAAGAATAGAAAGTGAACTTCAGTACCTATCATTTGAAGGACCACACTGAGAAATGGTGGGACACGATCTCTTCGGTTAAGTTCAATGACAAGAATGTTACGTGGAATGAATTTGTCAAAGTTTTTAACTCAACATATTTTCCTAAGCATGAACAAAGTAAGAAAATACAAGAATTCCTAGACCTACAACAGGGGACGATGACCCTGTCCGACTATATCACTAAGTTTCGTTATTTGGAGCGATATTGTCCAAATGTTTACGTCGCGAAAAAGGATCGAGCAATGAAGTTCGCTCGTGGTTTGAGGCCTACTCTGAGAACCAAAGTGTTCACTAGCAGGCCAAAGTCACTTGATGAGACCATCGAGGTGGCAACGCTATTGAAAGAAGATCAGACCGAGCTGCAGAACAAGATTCATGTGCGTACTAGTGAGAAGAATCTGAGTGTGAAGGATTCCTTGCCACTTACAAAAAAATGAAAGCGTCAGGAAGGCTACCAGAACCGCCAGTGAAGGCAATCACAATGACCAAATGTCCAGCGAAAGTGTCGACAGTGCGACGAAGATCACCCTTTCAGAGTTTGCCCTCTCTATGATGGCAAATATTTCAAGTGTGAACAACCAAGGCATATCGCCAAGTTTTGTCTGAGGAAGTCTACAAGAGACTTAGTTATTACCGTTTAGGCACCGTCAGAGGAGATCTGGTCATTTTATCATTGTTTGATGTTTGTGATTTTGCGGATAAAATCCTTTTTAAGGAGGGTAGAATGTAAGACCCAAGTTTTTTTTCTGAGAAGAGGCAATGCATGATGTGATTCAGTGATGGAAAATTGCTTGTGTTAATTATGAGGTTTTTGCATATAGTTATGCATTATACATATGTATATGTATATAAGTATGAATATACGAGACCCTAAATTGCGTAAGTAAGATGTACGGCATGATTGATGGCAATCTATAATACATTAATTTTTAAAAACCTTAAGTTAAATTCATAATACATTAGATTAGTCAATCCTCAAATTTGAGACCCAAACGAGGAAAAAAGCTCATTATTTCATGTAAATTATTGCAAAGCGTATATCGATAGAACACTAGTCATAACAAGAGCGATTTTCGCAAGAGATGAAAACTTTAAGATATGCTTTGCAAAATTTAGTTATAATTGGCTAAATTCAACCCACTTTGAGTAAATTAAGATGAGAGAATTATCGAAATTTGGGTTTTTTGGTGATTTAGAGTGATGTTCTCTAAAACTTAGGTTTATTTTCGAATAAATAAAATACATAAGAGTATTTTCACTCTAGTGGGTGTGTGGGGGCATTTTTGAAAGTTTTTCAACCCTAGAGGGGTGTGTGGGGGGCTGTGTAAGGGGTATCATTGAAAGAATTTTCAAACAAATTCAAAAGAAAGGAGCCTATAGGGGCATTTTGGGAGGGAAGGGTCATTTACAAAAGTGACACTTAAGTAAATGATCTATATCCATCCATTTTCCAGATTAAGTCTCAACTGTCAGATTAAAACCCTAACCTATATAACCCTAAGAAGGAGAGAGAGAGTTCATTTCTCTCATCTCTTTCTCTTTCTCTTTCTCTTTCTCTCTTCTCTCTCTCCCTCTCACCCAAAATCGTGGGGCTCTTCCTCTAGTCGACCGTACACCCTCTTTCATCCCTCTCCTCCTTACTAGTGTGTAGGGTTGGGTACCACATGGGACTCCACCCTACAAGCCCAAGCAAGAGGAGATCCTCTCCATCTTTCTGGAAGCATCAAGGTGAGATTTTGACCATCTTCCATTTGCATGTTTTTGTTTTTCTTTCAAAAGATGTATATGTTTGTACCTTCCTTCTTAAAGGCATGAAACTGAATCCCTAATATGCATTTTATGATATGCATGAAGGTTTTCGGTGGATTGGAATATAAATCTGGAATTTTCTTTCACTTGTACGGTGTTATCTTTGAAGGTGAAGTTTGAGACTCTTCCATGATGCCGAACCACCTTACATCTATGGCATGCAATGAGGTTTTCGGCGGATTAGATATTGCATGCTTGTTTTACGATTTAGAAATGCTTTCTCATACCTACTTTCATCATTTCTTTTTTGATATGAGAGTGTTAGTGGTTTAAGAAAGCCTGAGCACCGGAACCACCTCTCTCCATTTCGTGGAGTGCAAGGGAGTTCTCGGTTGCCCCATTGTAGGTTTTTGTTCAACATCTCTATGTGAGAGTAGCATGTTGTTTCCTTTTATGTTTGGTTTTTTCTCGATGCTACATTTTTGGAACTCTTGTTCTTCATTTTTCCGTTGAGGTTTTGGCATTGTGAGTGTGGTCTGCCGTGTTGCAGCCACCACTCATGGGTGAAGGGTTGGCAGCAACCCTACCCCCTTCCATTTGGTGAGCTCATGTGATGGCTCGGGCTAGCACCTAGACTGAGCCCGTCACCTCTCTCTCTCTCGGCCTGTCTCAGTCTGAACCGAGTATGGTTCAGACTGGACTGGAGGTACCCCCGGTCTGAGCTCAAGGCTTGGACAGGGGGGGGAGCATCTTTAGTCGTGCCGAGGCCAGCACCGAGTGCTAGCTATGCACTTGGGTGGTTGGGGCTTCGAGTACCCGGGGTAGCAGGTGCTAGCCTGCAGCACCCTCTTTGTGCGAGTGGTGCAGCCTGCACCCTTGCTGGTTTGGCCATCTTTGACCAGACCCGAGCTCAGGACCCGAGGAGGGGGGGGCTCAGGCCTGTGACAAGCCTGAGTCAGATGCTACAACACCTGAACTGAGTCCGGTTCAAGTGGTATGCTGCGGGTGTCGGCGTGTGAGCAAGTTTGGACCGAAAGTCCAAACTTTCAGCCAAGCTTTTGTGAGCCTTTTTGGTTCAGCTGCGTGGGTCTGGACCTCTGTCCATACCAGTGGACTGTGGGACCGAGGTATGTGGCAGCACCCTTTATGAGGGTCAGTTGGGAGGTGTCACTCTCAAACTATGCCGGGTGCATCAGTTGCGGTGTTTTGGTCGGTGGCCTGGGATTTTGATGTTCAGTTCACGGCCGTAGCATGGACATGGTGCAACCCTCCTTGTGGTGTTGTTGCAGCTGTTGGGGGCAGCATGCTGCTGGCCTCCATCCTCGTTATTTTTGCGGTTTTCCCATGTTGTGGCCTCAATAGCCATTTGGTTTAGTAACGCATCTCAAAGCACGACGACTTTTGCCACGACATAATTTAGCAAATGTTCCCTAGTTGCCATAAAAATGCTAATTTCATTCCCATACACGCGATAAGATGCGATTGTGTGGCTTGCAATTACGAATAACAAATTAATATCATATGCAAAGTTACGATTCAAAGAACACAAGGAAGCCACTTGCTTAATGTTTTCTCACTTAATTGGAATTATTTGAAATCAATAGTTCAATAATCTGTGTACTATGTTTCCCAACGTATGTCCATGCCACTTGACACTTCACATTTCTCAACGCACATGATTTCTAGTTGTGTAGATTCAGTGAATCTCAAATGTAAGATAACATGGGATAATGGCATGTGGCGATGATTGATTACGTATTAGACATGTCGATGAAATGGAAATACCCATGTCATAGAGACTCGTGGTTGATAGAACTCCTTGGCTAATTATTGTAGGCAATAGACCCACCTCTTGAGTTAAGCTCACTGATGTCAGAAATATGGTGTCTCACGTACTTTCATATCTCATGTGATATGGTTCTAGAGATGTCTTACTCTGAATATATATATTCGTTGAAATATTCGTTGTTGCCATTAAATGTTAATGATGATTCCATAATCATGCTAATCTTGAACATGATCTTATTGCTTGTTTTGATTATGATACTAGAGTTGTATCTTCTTGCTCTTTTGCTTAAATGATTGATGTACCTACGTAAGTAGGTTAGTTCTTGGCATTGTCATTTAATTCTTAGTGTTGTCCTTTACTGCTTCTCACTTGTTGTAGTTTTTTTTGTTTTATCATTTCAGATGATATAACAGTTTCACCACGACACACATATATGTTTACTTGTCCTGCTACTTTGATTATTTATGTAAATAGATGCATATCATGTTATAAATGTTGTGTTACGCAAATGGATTATCGTAGTTGATTTCTCACCAGCTCGCAAAAGTAGTGAACCCATTTTATTTGGATGCAGATGTTGGTTTCTGAGTGTGCGATAGAGCTCGATGTGCGACGGAGGACTAAACCCACACTCTAGAACCTGGAGATCTTGGCAGTTGTCCTTTACAAAGGGAAATGTTTTATCATTTTGTAATCTATGATTAAATAAAATGTTTCTCCTTGTTGCTCACTCTGTAACCCGCCCAGAGTTTCCACTTGTTTTCCCTTTTTGGTTTTTCCGCTTTGCACAACTTATTTAAAAAAAAACATTTACCCTAAAAATCTAAAGAATTTTCCAAGTTGGGATTTTGGGGAGTTACATAAGTAATGTGCCAGCACATAAGTGCATGATGGAGTTTATATAAACAGTAATACATTTGATTTCAGAAAACAATATTTAACACACACCTAACAGAAATCACTTTCATTCACGTAAATATTGTTATGTGCAAAAAGTAAAACTGTGCATTAACGATTATGTTTCACTTGATTATCCCCATGTGAGTATGTCAGTTTGAATACGTTGAGACAGATGAGATCAACTAGAGATCTATTATTCTTTGAGTGATTTAATACCCTAATTAACTATCTAAATCGGACTCCAAAAGGGGCGGTATAATGTTCGAGAACCCCTAAAGGCCTAGATAACATGATGCATTCAACTTTTGCAGAAGGTTCATGACCTACCTGTTTAGGATTTAGTTTTGGTAGTTTGGGTCCTCTAATTCTGTGGGTGAAGGACCATCAAGCCATTACCGCTCGTAGCATGATAAGAATATTTTATGTTTCAACAATAACAACCCAACAAAGTTTGTACCATATACCCTCTCCAAGGTAGTAGCATCCATAAAATATCCAACACTTTTAAAACTTTATCAAAACTCAAAATGTTTAAAAAAATTATTATTTTTTAATTATTACAAAGTTTTAAATGACTCCCGAGGGTAATGTGTCAACGAGTTCATCTATAACCATATTCCAATCGTTCTAAATATTGGACGACCCACTTGAGTACAAGCACAAACATATATTAGCCTCCCAGTATCAGATACACTAATAAATCAACCTTAGACATAACTTGATTAAAGTGATTACTCTAGGGACCATCACATATAAAAAATGTGAAAGACAAAATTTATTTAAGGGTTAAGACAATTGAGGAGTTATGTAAAAGTTTGAGATTTGTAATCTTAAGCACAATTATTACATAAAAGAAAAGAGAACATTTATAAGCAAATCTTATTATAAAATATTTACAAGTCCTTAAAGAGTAAAGATCTAGAATAACATAGTTTAATTGTTTACAAGTTTATAAAAATCAAAATGTCTGAATCCCCAAAGTATTGTACATATGTAAGAGTGGTCCCTCCAAATGTGCAGCAACCCATCCTTCGCTCAGTCCTCCAAGATAATATCTATAATATTGCAAGCATTAACCACGTGCCCGTAGAAAACCTAAAACCAAACTTGAAGAATATAAATTAAGTTTATAATGGTACAACTAAAGTATGATTCCCATCATTTATAAAATGATGGTTCAAGGAAATCCACAACAATAATCATTCACATAACATTAATTAATTCATTCATATCCATGGCATTCATTCATTCATTTACATCAATGACATTCATTTACAAAAATGAATATTAATTAAGCAATCCACATATCATTGCATAATATAAATAGGTCAAATCTCATTCGACCATGTTCAGCATGAAATATACGCACATTTTTTAAACAATTCAAGACATCATAGTACCTCTCAAGCATAGCATATATTTCTAAAAAGTTGCATATGATAAACAGGTCGAAGTCTCATTCGACCATTCCAGTGTACTTGATACACACATGTTTTTCAAGTGAATAAGGCATAACAATCTATGAAAATGTAAACATTCACATTCTTTTCTCAAAAAGAGTATACATATGTCCATCTCATGACTATGTTATGCATTCTTGCATTTATCAAATCATCAGGTTTGTTCTTGGGACATTTCATGCACTTTTACATTTAAACAAATGTGAAATAGACTCTAACTCTCGATCTTTCTCGTGTATCACACACACACATGCACCTTACATGCAACAATCAAGTCCATGACTTGAATCAACATGTCAAACACATGACCCTAAACATATCTTTTTCATTCACATATAAATTCATATGTAAAGACATATGTAAACATTAGAAAATCCTACATGTATACCTCTATATGTTTATGCACATGATAGCAGTGATTCTATAAATCTAATGCATTATTTCTCTTGATTATTCAGATCCATCTAGTACAAAAGAGAGTATAGCCTCCTAGAAACAACCATAAGAGTATTTATTATTTTATATATTTTATTTTCTCTCCTATGACTTAACTGGGTCTACCCCAGATGGTTAATCCTATAATGTATTAATTAGTTGATGAACACATAGTCCTTATACAGGTGCTCGTGTATGCTTTCTGAGCCTAAAACAAAAGGGAACGTCTTCCTATACTCTACATAGTTTTTGGCCCTACCCTTGGATCCTCCTGGTAGGCCTGTCTCCTTAACCTCCGTGGAGCAGGGATGAGGCATACATAGTCCTTCAACTCTCAAAATATCCCATGAGGTTTATACTGCCTTTCCCTCTCTAAGAAAGACAAGAGATTGGGATGAACCCAACCATCTCTAAGAGCCCAACATCATTGACACCTCAATTGGATCCATGGACCTAGGGTTATATTTATTATTAAGTCATAGGACACATTCCAGTGCCATTATCTCACATGATAACCCTTTCATGCCCTCATGCATAATTCAATAGTTCATGCCCCTCATGCATGACTAAACAGTCCATTCCCATATTCATGACTCAAACTATAACGCCCCAAAATTTTTAACTTGGAAAATATAAAATTTTAACTATTTTTTTTAAATAGCGATAGCACAACGAAGATAATTGGGTTTTAAAAAGTCTAACAATTATGGTGGGTTTAAAAAATGAAATAATTGAATAAGGCTGGACTCAATTTCCATTAGAACCAGATCCATCCCCTACTAACATAATGAAGAAAACCAATCTCATTCCAATTTTATAACATAGTTCAGAAAATGAAAATACAAGTTTTGTAAAAAAAATATCTCAATTGGATTGAGACACCCAAGAGTTGTCCTAAGATCGCCAAGACTATTAGAAAATAATGGTTCTCAGCCTCGCCGTCACATCGCTCTCTTGCACCGCTTTTTCATTCATCATCTACACCCTATGAAACGAGGTCAAAACTCTTGCGAGCCGGTAAGCAAATCCACATTCATATGCATAATGATAAATATCAAGCATCTATCATAGATATCATAACATGCTTTCTAACAATCATATAAATGCGGATAATTCAACATATGAGCCTTAGTATTGAACATCATAACATGAAATCTCAAGTAAATAAATATCATTGATAACATGAATAAGCAGTAATCAAGTTAGACAATTAGCAGTGTTAGTAAACTTTTGTTTCTCTTTGATTATACTTCTACGTATGCAGAGGTAATTATCATCGTGTCTGCTAGAGTATACTACGATATTCATTATGCCAATTATATTTTTGTTGTAGTACCTACAGACTAGATAAACACACCTAGGTGAATGGTCCATGACTGAGAGACTTTCTGAGCAAGGATAAACCAAATTGCAATGCTTACTACTACAGTAACTGAGGTATACCACTTTTGGGCAACTCTGACCTCCCTAACTCTGAGTTACTAGAGGTCTATGGATGCCTTTGCTGCTTAATTCAAGTCGATATGACATATAAATCAAACCTACATGTGACATCATCACTCGAGGTTGTATTATTGTACCCTCTCTAAGGTAGACCACATTGAGGATGGGTTACATGAATGATATAATATTTATTAGGGTAGTTAATACTTTGTGCCCTCACTTCATGAGACATATAGGCTCAATAGCTTGCATACCTTCCTCAAAGCAATATACATGTCATGACATGGTTTTTGTCCAAGCCAATTCACGTGCTTTGGTGCCTTTAGCCTATATGAGCATCTCGTTAGTGCCGACGATGATAAGGATCTTTAATGTGTAGATGTATGCATGCAAAGCGAGATTTTCTCTCACAATTGTGGCTTCAAAGCCCACCCAAGCTCACAAGAGAGCTATATCTAGCTATGCATTTTAATATTTATTTCATATATCAGACAATGTCCACACACAAGTCCATGATGTTCACTTATGCCTCAATATTAGGGGTGGCAATTTCTGACACGACCCTCCAACCGACCCGCCAACCTGCCTCTTAGGCGGGTTCGGGTTGGGCTTAAGCCAACCCGTTTAATAAACGGGTTGACCCGCGTAACCCGTTTATTAAACAGGTCGGGTTCGGGTTGGGGGTATGCCAACCCGCCAACCCGGCTGACCCGTTTAATAAACGGGTTAGGCAGGTGGGTCAACCCGCCTGCCCGACCCGTCAACCCGCCAACCCGACCCGTCAACCCGACCCGCCAACCTGCCAACTCGATCTGTCAACCCGCCAACCTGACCCGCGAACCTGAAAACCCGTTTACCCGACCCAACCCATTTATTAAATGGGTTGGCGGGTCGTGTCGGGTTACCTGTTTATTAAACGGGTCGGGTTCGTGTTTGCCACAACCGACCTGTTTAATAAACGGGTCGGGTTCGGGTTGAGGTATGCTGACACGCCAACCAGCCAACCCGACCCGCCAACCCGACCCGATTGCCACCCCTACTCAATATTTCATGTCATAGCACAAAAGAAACATAACTTTCATATGAATATCGATGCATTTCTACAACATGCTATGTACTTTATATATATGTTGGCTTTATGGCCAATTCGTGAGGTAACAAATTACATGAACAATTCATATCAATAACAAGAAACATTATTATCACATGCTTTTATGCATCATATGCCATTTATGTAAGCTTATGCAAGTTTTTCAAAACAAGTATAACCTTTATTTCATATGCACTTTATCTTATTGCATTTTAGCATAAACATAGGCATTTTATATACAAATTTGTCATGTTGCATTTAGTATAAACATAAACATTTCATGTCATATTGCATTCAACATAAGCATAGATATTTCATATGCACTTTTGACATATTGTATTTGGGATAAACATAAATATTTCATGTCATATTGCATTCAGCATAAGCATCGGCATTTCATATGCAATTTATCATATTGCATTCGGCATAAGCATAAACATTTCATAAACAATCATGTTCTATTGCAATTTGGCATAAGCATAGATATTTCATGTGCAATTGTCATATTGCATTTGGCATAAATATAGACATTTCATATGTAAGTCTTGCATTTCGCAAAAATATATTCATACATGGTTAACGTAGACTCAAACTTAATAGATCACATAGCATGTATGCACCTATGCATTGACTCACAAGTCTTTGCATAAATCCAATTTAATGAAATACATGATGCATGTATTCATGTATGATATATTTAGATCATTGAACACATATGTGTGAACACCCCAAATTTTTCAAAAGTTTACAAATATTTTCTTTTTGCCCTTGGCCCTATTTTTCTGAAAAAATTCAGTCAATTTCAATCTAATTTTCAGTTATTCTTCAGATTTACTGGAATCAAATCTGTTTTCTACATTTAACTCAATTTCAGATCCGGATCCAGTGTCAAAATCTACATGTGAGCTTCGTTATCCAAGTTTTAAACCAAAATTTACAAAAATATCAAAAATAAATTTTGACAGCCTCAGATCGATCCATTCGGTATCCATTTGGATCTGTTGGAAAATGAATCGGGCTGAGGGTCATAGTTTCCCAGGCAAGAGACCCTTTGCCTAGGGTTTGCTTATGCGTTTTATGCAAAACCATACTTTCTAGAAATTCCAGAAAGGAGATTAAAAAGAAAGTATTTACTGGGTGCCATTTTGAGAGGGGGTATTTAGAAATTCTTTTCAAAAAACGAATTTGGGGCAGGAGTGGGTTGGATCCTAGAGTTTTTGTTCAGATCCAAGGCCCAGATGGGCCAATTGGATCCGTTTTTGACCCGCTTCGCCCCGAGATCCGACCCATTTCACTAAAAATGCAATATCTCTCTCGTTTTAAGTTCGATTCGAACGAGATTTGAACCATAGCTCAATGACACCTAAATGCATCTAAGTGAGTATTCTAAACCTATAAATAATGCATTTATGAAATAAAAATATATTATATTTACGAGTAATTAATGCATCATCAAATACCCCAATGCTAGAATAATTGCTAGTCCCTAGCAATATACCTTACCCTTGCAATGAGGATATGGACTACCCGAATAAAATGCAAGTTTATTAAACAACTAACTCACTTTCGTAGGAATCACGGTTGCATTTAGCACATGCAACAAGCCCTTTAAACCCCTAGGTTACTTCAGTGGACGAGCAAGGTCTTGTGAGTGTTTGCAGAGATGCTACCCACAAACATCAGAAATCATGCAGAACTTCAAAAATTTCTTTTAAAAGGCTAGGCAATTCCAGAAATCAATTTTAGCAGACATTTTCCTAAAGTTTTCATTCTCAGAACATGATTAGAGATTATATGCCTCCATGATAAAAAGTTTTCTTACACTCTTCTAAAAATTGTATTTATCTATGCTTGTTTCTCAGAACATCGTGTATTGTCATGTTATTGTTCATTTTTCATCACTTGTATCTTTTTCTGCACAATCTTTCCTTCTTTGTCTAAGTAATGAATTTTTTTCATTAAGCTCTCATTTTCTTTTTCATTGGATTTTTTATTTTTCTAATCTTTCAGATTCTTTTCTTTTGTTTTTTTTCATCTGATAGCTTGAGTGTGGCCTACTTTTGTGCCCTGTACAATGTTAATGCCTTCTTATTGGATCTCATTAGAAAACATTCCTTGGAAAATAGAGAAATCCACTTTATGAGGAAAATGATATAAATTTTGAGAGAATTTGATTTTCAAGGAAAATATCACACGATTTTGAGGAAATTGATGAAATTGGAAAATATATGCAAGAAAATAGGCATGTAGCCTTATAAATTATTTTCATGATGTGAAATAACTGAAATGAATGAATGAATGTAACTTCAAAGAATATCTTTTGAGGAATTTGAGAAAATCATTTGAGAAATGCAGTGGATTTCAAAATAGCCTAAAAGTGTAGGTTGAATGTGGCTTATACGAAGATGACAAATCTGGGTCTCGTTTGTATTCTGACTATGACCATAAATACGAGTTCCACCGAGTTTTTCAACTCCATAAAAGCTCGTGCACGTGCCATTTGTGTCAACCATAGTGGATTCCAAAAAGTTACATGAATTGTCATTCATCAGATATTGAAAAATACGAAAATAAGCTATATGCAATGCACCCTATTCTATACAGAAATGTAACTCTTATTCCAATATTACATCTGATATTACATCAAATAATAAATAAGAAAAAGAAATAAATGAATAAAATCTTCCACTTGAATATCTTTGCAAAACTAGAAAATGGGTTAGTACAAATATGTAGGTTTTTCTGGATTTATCTGATAATATCGAGAAATTATCGGATTTTATCCAGATATAAACCCAATTCATACCTCCCTGATATAAATACGAGAAATAAATGATACTAATGCATGAAAATATGAAAATAAAGAGTTGGAAATTCGAAATTGTGATAAAAATGACCAAACCGGCCCAACATTGCTTAGCTTACACTGTTTTTCACAACATTACCATGTACCCTATCTTCACCTGTTTATATCTTAATTCACCTATCACCACTGCACAACACATCAATCTTCACCCACAGTCACACCTCTGTTGAACACCTTCACAAACTTACATTCAGCTACTATACACTATAGTAACATCCTGCCACATTCATTCCTGCACTTACCATTTATGCCCTGACACACATTTCCTACACTTTATAATGCACAATATCATTGGAATTTCATCACATCATCATAGGCATTTGTTAAAGATTCATTTTTTGTACATTTACCATCACTATCCATTATATTTTCCTGCATCTTATACATATGTTATCATGTGTATCCCAGCATGAACATCATTCATGTATTCTCACAGGTACCCTTTCATAAGCATTTCAATTAAATACATGTGCATTGCCTCATTTAGTGTAAATATTATGCTTAGATACATATGCGTGTTTATTTCATTCAGTTTAGGATATCATATCTATACCTACTTTCTTATTTGCTTAGCTTACCATATATGTCCCCTTGTCAACATATCCCTTTAGTTTCAATTTAACACCTTCTTTCCATGTTTGATACTTTGTTTTATGGCTAACTCACCCTTTTTTTTCGCAGGAAACATGTGGAAAGTGTCATTCTTCTCTTTTAGTTTAAGAATTATAACTTCAAGTTTCAATCTCAGAATTGTAATAGCTAGATATTAAATGTTACATTTCCAGCTTTTAGATAGAATGAATGAGCATTATAAATATCATCAATTGCTTGTTCAATACTATCTTACCCTTATTTTTTAAAATTTCACGAATGGAAACACGAATGGCACATGCATCTTTCTAATAAAAGGTGATTAAATTATAAGTTGACAATTTGCATCAATGAGCATAGTCAGGATGTGAACAAAACTTAAGATTTTCATATTTTATGGAATAACATTGGATCCACACTAGATCCTTTTCAAAAATCATCATATTTTTCTAAATATTTTCTTTCTTTATCAAAGTTTTACTTAAAATTTACTCAAAATATATATTAATGGCCACAGTCAGAATATATTGAGAGTTAATTTCATAAAGACACCAAAATATGTTTTATTCTTCATTTGAATTTAAATATGATTATTATATAATACGTTTTATGACCATAGTCAAAGATGTATTATCTTCTTAATCATTTTTTAATTTATTTAAAGAATGAAATATGCTTTTCAAAACCCAATTTCAAATTCTTTTAAATTTATTTATCATTTAGGATAGAATTGTATCATATTTTCATCATTCTTTTCAAAGTCCAAGTAATTTTGAGACAATTCTTCAAATATCTTCTTCAATTCTTATTTATAAATTCAAATTCATCTTCATATTCTAAATTCTATTTTTACTTCAAAATTCAAAATTAAATATCCCAATTTCAAAAGTTCAACTTAACTTTAAAATTTCAAATTCAAAAATTCAATTTCCAACTCAAATCAAATTTCAGAGTTCAATTCAACTTTAAAATTCCAAATTCATTTCAAAGATTAGGATTCAATTTCAAAATTTAATTTAATATTCAAAATCAAATTTCAAAGTTCAATTCAACTTTAAAATTTCCAGATTCATCTCCTGATTTCAAAATTAAAAGTTTAAATTCAAGTTTATTCTTTATTTTTTCAAAAAAATCTTCAAAATTCTATCTAAAAATTGAGTCTTGATTCTCAATTCAAAATCAAAGTTTTGAGATTGATTCTAAATCTCAAAATCTGATTTTCCTTAAAGTTTAAAGCTCACTTTTAAATTCAAATCTGGATTTCCAAAATCCAAATCCATTTTCAAGGTCTCATTTGGATTTTTCAAATCCAATCTCCATTTAGGATTCCATATTTCGGATTCAACTCCATTTTGGATTTCAGACTTCGGATCCAAGTCCATTTAGGATTCCATATTTTGGACTCAACTCCATCTTGGATCCCAGACTTCGAATCCAATTCCATTTAAGATTCAGATTTCGGATCCAAATCCATTTAAGATTCAAACTTCGGATTTAAATTCCATCTTGGAATCCATATTTCAAATCCAATTCCATTCCCAATTTTAGATTTCAAAACCCATTCCATTTTCAGATCACATCTGGACTTCTTAAAATCCAATTCTATTTTTTATTCTATTTGGATCTCTTAAATCCAAAATTCCATCCTGATTTCGACCGTTAAATCTGAAATTCAATTCCATTTCAAATTCCATCTCCACTTTGAAATCCAGATTCCAAATTCAAATTCAAAGTCCATTTTAACTTTGAAACTTCATTTTTTTCTATCTCAGCTTCAAATCCCCCTTTCTCTTCATTCTTTTCAATTCAAGACTTATTTTCCCAACTCTGATTATTTCAAAAACTTAGAACTTCAAATATCTTTTCAAATCTATCTCAAAGCTCTAAGTAAGATTCAACTTTCAAAAATCATTCCTTCATTCCATTATCACATTTACTTTAGAATCACTTGAAAAATCTCAGATTTCCAAAAGTATTTTCTCAAAAGCATACACTTCTGCATTTGAATTGCACAAGCATGATTCTTTGTGTATTTTAGACTTAGAATAAATTCTTAGATGATATTTTAGCAAAACAAAAGGCATAAATTCAATCCTTGGTTCGGTTACCCCTGGTAAAGGCGCCAAGAACGGTCGAACCTCGTACCAACGAGCGAATCCCGTCTCTCCATTTTTTCCGTAAATTTTCAAAACGGAGGTGAGTGATTTTCAAAACATTTCTTAGGTCAAATGAGACCTTGCAAAAGAGTTCCTCTCTCTCTCTCTCTCTTTTTCTCTCTCTTCTTTTTTATGTTTTATTCCCCTTCAAAAGGGAATAGAGGCTAGAAAGACAAAGAGAAGGAAAAGAGGAGAACCGAGAGGAAAAAATTTGCATGATCACAGAAGTTGACGATCGTGATGGGACCCATCTTCGTCCGGTCGAATTTGTGCCTTTTTGCTTTGCTTTGATATTATCTAAATCTTTATTCTTCCAAATGTCAGCTTCATTTCCATACAAACCTTAGGAGCCTAGACTCTGTCCTAGATGACATATAGGATTTAAGTATGGTTCGGTAGGACCATATTGAGGAGATTATTTCATGCTCACTTAGACTTAGGTCTGAAATACAACTCTCCTTAATTCTAGGGATTGAATGCAAATAATGTATGCAAGTGTATGCTTCTCTTCATTTAAAAAGTTTATCTCTTTAGAACTTGCATTAGAGCTTTCTGATTTATTGCATGTTGAACATGTTTTTGAAAACATCCCTACCTATATTGTCCCAGTCTTCACATTGTTGGGCTGTCTCACTGAACCATAGTTCAGGAGAGAGCCACACAACTGGACCACTTATTTGGGTTTGCGCCCTCATACCACATACCTAAGGGCCATAGTCCAAGGTATATCAGTAGGTGCTCAAGGATGTTGGGAAGCCATTACCTTAGAACCGGAGAAATATTTCTATGCCACATACTTCGAGCTTCGGCTTGAGTATATCGGCGTACCTTGATTGGAATCAGATGATCTTAACCATAGAGTTAGGATTAAGGTCCTACAAGCCATTTCAAAATATTGCATTTAGAGTCAACCTTTAGGGAGTGCTGTTTGCGCATCCTTGTTTGTGCAACTGTGATTATGCAATACTTTGTATTTCTCCTATGTATATCAAACCTTTTTAAAACCCTGAGTATATTATTCAAAATTTCCTCTTATTTTCATAAACCCAGGTGTATATTTTTCCTCTACCTACCTGCTTTTCTCTTTTGTGTCAAATTTTCTTTAAAAACCCTGGAAATCTCTTCTTATTTTTTATTCCCTTGATCTTCCAAAATTTTCAGGATTTGTGTCTATTCTCTTTTCTTCAGGAGTCTATCTGTATGTCCTGCAGTCTATCTAATTCTCCTTATTCTTCTTTGCCCCAATATCATTTCGATGGCGTCCAATTCCCTTGATGTTGTCTTTCCCAGAGATCATGTCTTCTATCAGATAAATGATGGATCCCTAGATCATTGGGTTATCCAGACTCATCTCTTCTTCCCTCGGTGGTATTATTCTTGGTTCGCTACCTTATCGCGTATGTTCCCAGACCACTTGGATGACTGTGGATTGGAGATGGCATCGACAATGGGCAAACAAATCATCAACAGAAGTCTGATTCAGGCTATGGCAGAGCGGTGGAATCCACATACCTGCGCATTTTGGTTTTCATGGGGAGAGATGACTCTGCTGATGGACAAATTCAGTGACATCATAGGATTGCCAGAACCAACTGGTCAGCTAGATGATCCGGTCGAGCAACAGTTCTTGATCAACGTCAAGGGGGTAAATGTTCGAGAAGCATTAGCCAGAGCAACATGGAGCAGATCTTGGCCTCTCACTGAGATCAACGAAAGTCAGTTCATTGACCTATTTGGGCTATATCGCAAGTACAGAGCTTACGAGGAAGTTGACACCTTGTTCTGAGTAGCAAAAGACAGAATCCAGCATGTCATGGTCCTATGCACAGTGGGATTAGCATTCTTCCAGAACGGTCAGAATTTCAACGATGTCAGAGTCGCCCAATTCTTTCGCAGATGGGGAAGCAAGCAGACCCGTCAACTTTCAGTCTCCATGGCAGCTTTAGCCTTTCTCTACCGAGGCTTAGCTCGCTTCCCCTTGGAGAAACCATTCTAGTGGAAGGATGTACTTATGCCTTGCAATCTTGGTTCCTGCAACATGTGCCATCAAAAGCCAGTTCCTTCAGATTCAACAGTAAGAAGCGAAAGTCTGCCATTCAGTGTCGAGCCTTGATCGAGAGTCTGCATCAGGAGGAGATCGTTTGGGATTACTTCGACAAGCAAGAATCAGTTCCTCGCTACACTTATGCTCGTAGCAAGCGCTACAGATTGCTTGGTCCTTTCTTTTGTATCGACTATCAGATAGAGAGGTGTCTTAGACAGTTCTCGCAGCAGCAAGTTCGTGTCAACACTCACTTCCCGACGAGCCACATGCCAGAATTCGATCTACAGTCGGATCAGTGGTCTGGGGCATACCATGTAACCAAATACACTTGGGATTCTTTCATTTCTCTATCTATATTTTCTGAACCCAATGTAGCTGCTGAATATCAAGAGTGGTGGCAAACTGTCTGCCAACCCCCTCTTTGTCTTTGAATTTATTTTTAATAAAATTTACTTTTTGTTTTGCTGACAAGCATTTTTGGGCCAAATATTATTTTGAGCGTAGATAGCCACGATGATTGTGGCAACCTTATCTCCGGCAATGGGGATGTTCTTTTAAATATTCTCCTCACTCTTCTTCAATATCTTTTTATCATGGTTGACGACCTCGCCAAGGTAACAAGGCACATTTTGTTGTCATGAAAATGATGACGCAATTGTCACAAATCTTATGCCGACCCAATCCCTGGCAATGGGATAGTCCTTTTAATTGTCTACCAAGTCTTCCATTTTTTTCTAAAATTGTTGTTTTGAAAAAGTTTCTTCCTTGCTCTAAACCATTCTCTTATTCCCGAGAAAAGCATTAACATTGTCAGAATGGTTCAGACAAGAACTGAAAAAGAAACAATTCCTCAGCATAGTGACAATGAGGCGGAAGGAATGAATTCTCCCAAGTCAGTCAGAGAATAGAGTCAGTACAAGGGAGATGATATCGATCCTGCCATATATGGTCTGTTTCATAAGATGATGGCAAGGATGATGTCAGGACAAGCTGAAGCCAGTCTGAAAAAGGTCGTTCCAAAAAGCAAACTGAAGAAGAAGGCTGTGAAAAAACAAGTCAAGATTATCAGAAAGAAAGTTCAGCCAGACACTACTTCTGAGGACACAGAATCAACAGAGGAAGAGTTAGAAGAAGAAGAACAATTTGTCTTTAGTCAAAATCTTCCGCGACAATTCGTAAAGATCATTGAAGAACCTGAGTCTATGAATAAGCCCAAAATTGGGATCCCAACTGAGGACCCAATGCACGAGCAATTGAAGGAGATGACTCGAGCAATCAAAGATATTCAGGCTAAGAGCAAGGGCAAACAAACCTATTCAGGCAAAGATTTTTATAATGGCCTAGACGGGGATGATAATATGGAAAATCTTCCTAAAAAATTCCTCAAATTTGATGGAACGGGCAACCTAAAAGCTCATTTAGCCACATTCTATGCGGAATGTGGCCGTTTTAGAAAAAATAACTGGGCCTTATTTATCTGCTTCCCCCGTAGTCTAGAAGGAGTAGCAGCCAGGTGGTATGCAGACCACATCAACCTTATCGAACTACGAGAGTTCGATAAAGTGGTGAACTTGTTCATCGAGAGCTTCATGTTCAATGTTGAGGCCTCGCCGACTCTCAACCATTTGTATAATCTAAGGCAGAATGAAAATGAAAGAAGAGGAGAATTCATCCACAGGTGGAGAAGCACCTGTAACAAAATGAAGGTTCCCATTCTAGAGGAACACACCTTATAGATCATCCTGAATAACTTCTCCCAACCTCTAAGGAATCTCATCTCCACGTCTCCTGCAAAATCGTTCATCAAATTGATCGAGAGAGACGAATGGCTCGAAACAGGATTGGACAATGGTCTCTATGAAGGTTACCCATTCGTCTGAGGTAACCCTGAGCAGAAAAAGAAGGTACACGTTGCTTACTCCAACGATTTTTCAGGAAGTAACAACAATGATAGCGGCAAGAAAAATAGAAGGAACCACCTCAAAAACTTAGGAAGCTCCAAGGCTGAAAGAACAAACTCTGCAAACCATAAGGGAAAGTTCGTCAAGCCGCAGTCTGTTCATCCAGCGCAACAGCCTAAAGCCAGGCAACAAGAGAAACCAAAGCATGATGGATGGAGTTATGATCGGAAATTCACAGCTCTAGAATAATCCCGCGAGGATATCCTAGAATATATGCTTTCTAAAGGGATGGTCAAACTCCCTAAAGTGGCGGATCCTCCAGTTGCTATAGGTAAATGGACAGAAAAATTCTGCAAGTTCCACAGGACTGTAGGACATGACACAGAGCATTGTTTTGTCTTCAAGAATATCATCCAGGATTGTATCGACAAAAATCTGTTGATCAAGGATGAGGACGAAGAGCAGCCTGAGATTTTGTCCAAGCCTTTCCCCAAACATTCAGTTTTAGTAATTTCAGAACATGCAGTTTTCCTTCAAGGCAGTATTTAGCTATGTTCCAGCCAGGACATTTATGATCATCATCAGGTCCTCGTGTTGCGTCAGGCACAGTCTTCCATCAAGAGGGTGGATATCACTTCAATTCTCAAGAAACCATTCGGTGAGCCGGCAAAAGTGACAGTAGAAGCCACCAGGCAGATTCCCAGGATTCCAAGACGCTTCATTAAGTCAGCTTCAAAGAAGGGGGAAATGTCAGAATCAGTTCAGAAGCCTATCACGACGTTGTCGAACATCTCCATCCTAGATTTAACTCATGCTTCTCCTTAGCACCGACAAGTACTAGATGATCTACTATGAAAGATCAAGGTCAAGCCAAGCACGACCCCGCAAGACATGGCTCAGATTGTTAATCAAGCAATGACCATCGCACCAATAACTTTCTCAGATGAGGACTTGCCAAAGCCTCACACATTCCACAACAATGCTCTCTACATAGTGGTGTGGACCAGGGGCATGACTATCTCTCATGTGCTTGTGAACGGAGGTCGCAGCCTCAATATCTATCCAGAAATGACGGCTACGGCCTTGGGCCTCAAAGAAGAAGAATATACCCCAGATCCGATAACAATCTACGACTTTGACAATCACAGGAAGACATCCAAGGGGAAGGTCTTTCTTGAAATCTTCATCAATTATTTGGTGTACACTGTGTTGTTTCATGTGGTGAATGTGCCACCCACATACAATCTTCTGTTGGGACGTACTTGGATTCACAATGCCAAAGCTATTCCCTCTACTCTTCACCAATGCATAAAGTGGTCAAAAGGAGGCATGATTACCACAGTCTTGGGAGAAGATCCTGAAGAGAGGCTCCCGCAACCGATGATCCCTCGTCCTACTTTCACTGCAGACATCCCAAGCATTCAGGAAGTTAATGAAATCAATATTAGTGAAAGCCTAGATATGCTCAAACTAAAAAAAGTCCAGCCATCAGAGAATGTCACAGCAGTGATCCAGTGGCAGGGACCTCACTTCTTCAAGCTGAGTGGGCACCTCGATTGTGCTTCTTTTAAAGATCACCCTCTATTCCCGCAATTCTCAAAAGCCAAGAAAGGGTTCGATCTTCTAATGAAGCATGGCTACCAGCCCTTCAGGGGCCTTGGAAAGAATGAGGATGACATAATGGAACCGATCGTTCCCGCTCGACAGATTACCAGTGCAGGTCTGGGTTTCACAGGTCAGTCATCAGGCAGAGAAACTACCTTCATCAAAGAGGCAGAGTGAAGACAATGCCTTTGTTTTCTATTCTCTTTTCTTGTTTTTCTATCATCTTGTAGGGACAACCCAGTCCCAGTCCTTTCGTTCAAATCATATGTAAATATCAAAGTTGCTCAATCAATGAAATTTTGATCTCCTCTTCACATCTTGGCGTACCTGGTTCTTTGCTTATATCTTTGTCTATGGCATCATTCTCTGCTTCTGTACAAAATGCTATTTTTAAAATCTCTTACCTTTTTCTCAAAAACCTTCTTTGCGCTTTTCAGAATTGTCGAATCATGGCTCCTAAAATGCTCAAAAGGCTCATTATCAATCAAAATTTTTCCAGAAGTAATTCAAAACCAACCAGAATCTGCAAGGCAAAGGCAGGGGGAAGAGTCAGCAAGATGGTAGAACAAATTGAAAAGGTAGCAGAGTTTGACTCAACAATTCAAGAGTTCCCAGAATTTGCCAGTATTCAGAAGCAGGATGAACCATCGCCATTGGTTCAGGATCCGACGGAAGATGTCAATATTGGTTCAGAAGATGACCCAAAAATCCTCAAGATTGGCTCTAACTTAAGTTCATATGAGAAGGAAAGGCTCATCCATTTTCTCAAGAAACATCAAAAAGTCTTCGCTTGGACTTATGAGGATATGCCAGGTTTGAATCCCAAGTTGGTTGAGCATCGTCTTGTGCTGAAGCCAGATTTTAAGTCAGTCAAGCAGAAATTAAGAAAAATGGATTCCCGAGTAGCACCGAAAGTTAAAGAAGGACTTGAGGAGTTGTTAAAGGCAGGATTCATCTGGACTATTGATTATCCAGACTGGTTGGCGAACATCGTAGCAGTTCCCAAAAAGAATGGCAAAGTCCGAATCTGTATTGATTTTAGGGATCTAAACAAGGCCACCCCAAAAGATGATTATCCACTCCCCAATATTGATATTTTGATCGACACCATGGCGGGCCACACCATGTTTTCCTTTATGGATGGATATTCAGACTACAACCAAATCAAATTGGCCACTCGTGACCAATCAAAAACTTCTTTTACCATGCCTTGGGGTACCTTTTGCTACACAGTCATGCCATTTGGGCTAAAAAATACTGGGGCAACCTATCAAAGAGCAATTGCGGTTATTTTTTATGACCAGATGCACAAGAACATGGATGTTTATATGGATGACATCCTGGTTAAATCCAAAGAAGGAGAGGATCATCTCGATGCTCTCGGCCAAGTCTTTGAAAGACTCATCCGTTACAAGCTAAGACTCAACCCACAAAAGTGTGTCTTCGGAGTGGAGTCAGGCAAACTGCTAGGCTACATGTTTAGCAAGTAAGGTATAGAAGTGGATCTTGCTAAGGCAAAAGCGATAATTGATATGCTGCCTCCAAACAATCTCAGAGAACTGAGGAGCCTTCAAGGGCGCATTCAGTCGATTCGTCGCTTCATCAACAATTTGGCCATGAGATGCAAGCCTTTCAATCACTTGTTGACAAAAGAAGTGAAATTTGAGTGAGGACCAGAATGTCAGCTTTCGTTTGAACGCATCTAGCAGTATCTCCTTAATCCACCTGTTTTGAAGCCACCAGAACTTGGAAAGCCACTTCTCTTATACATTTCTGTCAACCAGAATGCTTGTGGCGAATTTCTTGCGCAGTACGAGAAAGGCAACCAGATAGAGCATGCCATCTACTACATAAGCAAGACTTTCATCGATTATGAGAAGAGATATTCTCAGATAGAAAAGACATGTCTAGCCTTGGTGTGGATGTGTTAGAAGCTGAGGCATTATCTGTTGGCGTCAGAAATCAAAATCTTGTCAAGGCTCAATCCTCTCAAGTACATCCTTGAGCAGCCATTCCTTGCTGGACGGATTGTGAAGTGGCAAGTCCTCCTGATGCAGTATGACTTAGAGTATGTGTCTCAAAAGTCGGTCAAAGGCAAGTCTATAGCAGATCAGTTGGCAGATTTTTCATTGACAGAAGAGATCAAGGCGGAAGATGATTTTCCCGATGATCGCATTTGCAATATTCAGGAGTCCCCAGTTTGGACCCTTTTCTTTGATCTAGCCAGAAATATGTCCGGCATAGGGACTGGGATCTTGTTGATCACTCCCGAAAAGGAGATGATCCCTTATTTTCTAAAGCTCAACTTTCAGTGTACTCATAACATGACCGAGTATGAAGCTCTAATACAGGGCCTCAAGATTTTGCAAGACTTCAACATCAAAATAGTACATGTCTTTGGTGATTCTTTGCTTGTTGTCAGTCAAGTTAATGCAGAATGACAAGTGAAGGATTCAAAATTGATCCCCTATCAGAAGATTGCCTTAGCTCTCATAGGCAACTTTAAAGAATTTTAGCTCAACCAAGTCAAGAGGGAATATAATCATATCGCAGATGGCCTAGCCTGCCTGGGTTCCATTTTGTCTTTCAAAAACAGTGAATCATGTCGTTCCTTCGAGATTGGCAGACTTGATCAATCTGCCTTTATTTCAGCTGAACAAGTAAACCAAGTCACTCAGAAAGAGAAGCCTTGGTACCAAGACATCAAAGACTTTATTGAAACCAGTGAATTCCCATCGGAGATGCCAAGAAATGAGCAACGTGTGATCTAGCGCAAGTCGGCCCGCTATTTCATCCTTGCCAATACTCTCTACCATCATGGGTTCAGTTCTGAGTACGTGTTATCATCGCAAAATTTTTAACTTTTGCAAATCAAACTGACCTTTGAAAAAGATTTTGAAAATAACTCGCCTCCGTTTTTAAAATGCGGGAAAATTCCGAAGAATGGGACTCGCCTGTCGGTACGAGGTTCAACCGTTCCTGCCACCTTTAACAGGGGTAATTGAACCAAGGATCAATCTTATTCTCTACTCTATTCAACTTGTCTAAATCTTATTCTAATTTCTAAATGCACATAGAATCAGGCATGTGCTATGAATTTTCAGAAAATGCGCTTTTTGAAAACATGATATTTGCTTTGAATGATTGAAATATTTAGAATAGGTATCATATGGAAAATCATGAATTGGGATTTGAAATATACTTCTGAGAGAAATAAAAATCGATTTTGAGGAATCCTTGACATTTGGTGAAAATCGATTCTGAGAGACTTGGTTTCTCTGAATTCAAACTTGGAAATTGAAATTCTAACTTAGAAAATTTGAATTTGGAACTTGGGAAATATTTGAAATATCATTGGCAAATCCCTATTCTTTTGAATAAGACTTAGAAAAATCCTAACTTCAAACTTTGAAATTGACTGCATAACTTTGGAAAATTGAGTTTATGAACTTGAAAAACACTTGCAATATTCTTTGAAATTCAATGCTTTTTGGAAAATCGATTTTGCTATAAGGCTTAGGAGATTTTGAGAAAATGAACTTCTTTGAATTGACAAATGCATGAAATGAATGAATACGGATTTGAGGAATTGAGAAATACTTTTTGTATTTTTGAGAAATGCAGTGCATTTTTGAAGTTAGACTAAGAGTGTAGGCTGAATGTGGCTAATGTGAAGATTATAAATCTGAGTATCATTCGTATTCTGACTATGGCCATAAATACAAATTCCACCAAGTTTATAAACTTCATAGAAGCTGGTGCATGTGCCATTCGTGTAGACCATGGTGAATTTGTAAAAATATGCATGAATCATCATCCATCACACAATAAAATTATAAAAATAAACTATATGCAATGCAACCTAAGCTAAGCAGGAAATGTAAATTCTTATTCCAAAGTTTAATTACAAATTACATCACTATTGAAATTTAAATACATGAAAAATAAAGTCTTCAATGTACCTGCAAAACTAGAAAACTTGGTTAATGAATATATGTTGTCTTTTCTAGATTTATCCAACAATATCAGGAAATTGTTGGATTTTGCTAGATATAAGCCTTTTTGCCATGATTCCCTTAAATCAAAATGATAAAATATGAAATAAAATTGAATAAATAAGGATGATAAGATATGAAATTTCGAAATTGGGGTCAAAATGACCAAAATACCCCTAATAACAAGACTATGCCCTTGAAATTAGGGTTTTTAGAAAGATATTTTGATAAAATGCAAGTTTTGAAATTTGAATGGAATAAACTAAGCTAAATATGATATGACATGCTTAAAAATATGAAAATTAAGGTTAGGGATTTCGAAATTTAGGTCAAATGACCAAATTGCCCCCGATAGCAAGACTATGGCCTTGAAATCAGGGTTTTTAGAAATAGATTTTTGGTAAAAATTTAGGTTTTATGCACTAAATGAAATCAAATAACTACAAAATTAAACCTAAAGCATCTTAATATGATTATGAACATGGTTAAACCCTAAAAATATATGCTTATGCACGAAAATCCAATAATATCACAAAAACTGTGATTTTAGCAGTGTTTTTGGATCTTTCAAGAACCCGGTTTTGCAATTTGCTTACTTCAGCCATCAAATGGACTAAAAAATCCATAAAAATTGGTACCTGCACTTGTTATAATCCTAATGTCGAATTGGAATTATAAAAATAATTTTTTGACATTAAATTAATCCGAAAATTGCATTAAACCCTAAAAATATGCTATTTTTGACATAATTCACCAACCAATTTCAGTCCAAGACCTGAACCAGGGGTCAAATCTCCATGAAAATTTATGAAATTTTACAGAGACTAACTAAGAAGAAAAACAGAGATTTCCCAATTTACAGATCGGAAAAATCATCTCCGGTTAGGGAGAAACCCTTCCGGAAATCTGAGCTAAAATATATCGCTCTTAACAGAGATTAAAACGGCTACTTCAGATTGAAAATACAGACATAAATAGAAATTCTAAACAAAAATATATAACATTTTATTGGTGAATAGTAGACAAAAAAATAACAATACTCACTTTTTACAGATCTAAAATCGGATATGTGGTTTGGGATTTATGACTAACACAAGTCTGATTAGGGTTTTGGTAAACCCTAACGAACTTTAAATTAAAAAACAGATTCTCTAAAAGGGGAACAAATACTAAATAGTGATCAAAAAATCCAAAAATTTCACAGAAGACAGATCTATTCAATGTGAATCCATATCATTTTACAGATCTAAAATCGGATATAAGATGAGAGAAATGTCATCACAGCAAGTTACCTTCTTGATTTTAACCACGATTTTAAAGCTTTAAAAACCCGATTTGATGTCTGATTTTTTTGACAGGGTTCCCGAGATCCAAAACCTCTGATTTTTTTACAGGAACTCAATAACTCATGTATACACCACATATAAAAAAATCAGAAATAAACAATAAGTACTTCAATCCGAAATAACATTATCTTTACTGTTCTAAACCTAAAACACAAAAATTTAAGAAACTTGAAAAAACATGCATTAACTAATGTAAATAAATAAAATAAACCATAAAACAGAAAATAAAACTTATTTCTATTTTATAGAACGTAAAACAAGCATAAATAAACCATGAAAATAAAATAAAAATAGGGAATCAATGGCTGGAATTTGATTTCACCTTTAAAACATACATTTAACCCATTAAAAAGGGTAAATCATATATTTTATTGGTTAATAATGTAAAGAATCATATTAAAATCAATTCTAATAGATTAAAATCTCTGTAAATCACCCAAAACAGGGTTAGATCACCTTCTTGGATTGTTCTTGCTGTTTCTTGATGGTTCTTGAGGTGAAACCATGGTTGATCTTCCATAAAGAGGGGTATCTAAGCCTAGATCTAGGTTTAAAACATTAAAATCATTAAATAAAATATGAAAAAGGCAAAGGAATTCATACCTTGGAGTTGCAGCAATGGAGGAAGGGCTGGAGAGGAGAGAGAAGCTCCAAGAATTGAAGGTTAGTGAATAATGAAAATCGTCCCCCCTATAGCCTCTTTTTATAATAAATTTTTAGGTTAAAAATCAACAATTTTGAAAACTTTGGACTCTCTAAGGGGGGGGGGGGGGGGCGATTTTTGGGTGGAGTTACCTATATGCCCTTGACCTAAATTATCCTAATTAATCCCTAATTAACCCCTAACTAAACCTAAGAATCCCCCAAATGTGGCGCCACTTGGCATTTTCTCACATTGGGTTTTTAAAGTTTTAACTAAAACTTTTAAAAACAACAATTTAAAACCAAACTTTAAAAATGAGTTTTCAAAATAGATTTTGACTCTTCTAAACTTCTAAAACTAACCAAGACATCAACTAACCCTAGTCTAGCCCTGACTGACTTGAATATGGCGCCACCCCGAGTGGGCCCTACTTGAGTTTTTCAAAAAGTGATTTTAAAACTTGAAATTGAAGGAGTTTTCAAAAGGATTTTCAAAAGCAATTTTAAAATTAGAATTTTTGAAATGGCATAGGGTCCTAACTAGGTTAGAACTCTTCTGGATGTGGCGCCAACTGAGTGGGCCCACATCGAGTTTTAGAAATTTTGAAATAAACACTGAAAATGGCTTTGAAAAAGGGTTAAAATCGACATTTAAAATTCAAGATCTTTGAAAATAGGGTCTCAAGCGAACTGGAACTCCGGGTTAGAGTCCTGAACTCTTAGGACTCTGAGATTTTAGATTTTAAAAGCCAAATGAAAGAATTTTCAAAAGATTTTATTAAGAAATGATGAAATAAGTCAGAAAACACAGTCAGAGTTAGACTCCTAACTCGACCGAACTCTAAAATAGAGTCCTGAACTAACTGGACTCTGTAAAATGATCTAAATTTTAAAAATAATCGAAAAAGACTGAAAATGAAAGTAAAACAGACTTAAAAACTAGACTCCTGACCGGATTAGGACTCCGAGACAGAGTCCTGATCGGACTGAAACTTTCAAAAATTTGAGAAATTTGATGAATAGAGGAATTCAGAAGCGACACCACCTCAATGGGTCTCCTCTGTGAATTGAAATCGATTAAAATTTGAATTTGAAATAAATCCAGATTGTTTTCTTGAGAAAATATTTCAAAATATAAAGTCCTGGGGTTGGAAAATGACAGAGTGTTGAATAAAAACCCAGGTTTTGAAATTGATTTTGAAATAAAGCTTTAAAATTCAAATCTGGATTGAATATTTTGAAATAGGAGTGCTGGATCTCGAAAATGAGATGTAATGACATGCAATGCTATGCAATGACATGCAATGACTTATGAAATGGACAAACACTGGATGAGGATAAAAATTTGGGGTGTTTACAGATGCCCCTCTTTGCTACTAAGCCGGTTGAAAGTCGAGCTTAGTGGCAAAGAAAACATACCAAATTTGAACCATAAAAATGCCCCAGTTAGATAAATCTCACTGGGTATGAAAGAATTAATCCAAGTGATGATGATAGATATGAAATGAAGAATAAGGATAAAATTTTATTTCAAAAGAAAGTAAGATTCAGGTTTTGCCCTTAACCTGGATGGGACGAGAAATACCTCGTATGGAACAAAGCTCAGGCTTAACCTTTAACCTGATCGGGCGGAAAATGAAATACCTCATCAAAGGAGGCCCAGGTTTGTACCCTTATCCTGATTGGGCAATGAAATACCTCATCAAAGGAGGCTCAGGTTTGTACCCTTAATATGATCGGGTAGAAAAATGAAATACCTCATCAAAGGAGGCCCAGGTTTATACCCTTAACCTGATTGGGCTGAAAATGGAATACCTCATCAAAGGAGGCTCAGGTTTATACCCTTATCCTGATCGGGCAGAAAATGGAATACCTCATCAAAGGAGGCTCAGGTTTATACCCTTATCCTGATCGGGTAGAAAATGGAATACCTCATCAAAGGAGGCTCAGGTTTGTACCCTTAACCTGATCGGGTAATGAAATACCTCATCAAAGGAGGCTCAGGTTTATACCCTTAATCTGATTGGGTAGAAAATGGAATACCTCATCAAAGGAGGCTCAGGTTTGTACCCTTATCCTGATTGGGCAGAAAATGAAATACCTCATCAAAGGAGGCTCAGGTTTGTACCCTTAACCTGATCGGGCAGAAAATGGAATACCTCATCAAAGGAGGCTCAAGTTTGTACCCTTATCTTGATTGGGCAGAAAATGAAATACCTCATCAAATGAGGCTCAGGTTTATACCCTTATCCTGATCGGGCAGAAAATGAAATACCTCATCAAATGAGGCTCAGGTTTATACCCTTATCCTGATCGGGCAAAAAATGGACGGAATCCTCGAAAGAAGAGACCGTGATGAAACCTTCGGATTTCCGCACAATGAATCCGATAGGGGTTTTGCAAAAGGAAGGAAATTGGGGTCCCTAAAGCTTGAAAAGGGTTTGTTTTTGGGCGCCTCATTACTGAGACTAATTAACTTTTGAAATTGCCTTTTGCTGAAATTGGTGGCTTAACCTCAAGCTGAAATTGGACTGTCTATAGTGGGACAGTGGGGACACAGGGAAGTGTGCGAATCTGAGAGCCCGTGCACTCAGATTACTAAAGAAGGGAAGGAATCTTGAAAACTCCCGTTATCAAGTCCTAAAAGGGATAACAACTGATGTCAGGATGTGCCAAAGATGAACCTCAAGCTCTCGCTTCACGCCAGGATATCTAGAAAATATTGTTAAAATGTTGAAAATTATTGTTGATTCAAAATAATGGAAAGTGATGCGCATTGTTTTGAAAGTATTCCCTCTTTTCTACCTAAAGTATTACCTCCGACTGGGCTTAACTCCGTAGAATCAAGATTCGAATTCAAATTGCTTGCGATTGGCTTTCTTTCAAGGAAGCTATCAATTTCCTTGATATGGACGAGAAAGAAAGTATTCTTGATATTGCGAGAGCTATTGGTGAAAGAATATTGATAAAAGAATTTCACAAAATTAAAGAAGATTCTTGATAGATTCGGCAGTCTGATATCCTGGGATTCTTTTCTCATGATGATCTTTCTGCACTCTCTTTTTAGCAGATTGGAGCTCTCTTGGATTTTTTGGGAATTACATCATCCTTCATTTTGGAGATGTCCTGACTTGTCTCTCTCTTTTTTTTTTGGAAGGGTACGTCACAAACTTCTTCATCTCAGAGATGTTCAGATCCTTCTTTTCTCTCAGGAATTATCTTGATAGTTATTGGCTCTTTGGTAGGGAATCTCTTGATGATAGCAAAAATTAAATACCTTTTAGGGTTTGTCGGTAGGCTCATCACACTCGCCTTCATCTCGACGGTGATCTGAACTTTCCCTGGAAGGATCCGTCACAAACTCCGTCATCTTGGAGATGATCCAAATCTTCTTTGGCCCCGGGGGTCGACTCGCTTAATTCGCCTTAATCTTGACGACAATTGAGAGATCCCTTTTGCAGATATTTAATTGCAGCTTAGGTGATTGAGGAGATATGGAGATTGAGTGGATTTTTCTGTATCACCCAGGATATTTCGACTGCTTTATTTTTCAAGAATGGTCTTTAAAAATGTGCCATTGACTGCGATCAATATCAATCACTTATGGCTTTGCAACATCATTGAGTTTTCTTTACTGACCATATCGCGGATTTATTCTTCATCCTTTTGGTTGGCCAATAGAAAGATTTTGAACTTTGAATCATTTTTCGTGAAAGCATTGTCCTTTCGGAAGTAATAGTGGAGGTATTCTGAAGTAATAATTTTGTGCAATAAATATTTTTTTGAAATCAACAAATATTTAATGACAAATTGGCAAAACTTTCTTGAAATCCTTTTGTGAAAGTGAGCATTCGAAGCACAACGCAACACATTCATGACAGAAATTCTCTTCTCCTTTCCCCAAAGGAGAAGATTCAGAAATTAGAAGTGGGAATTACTCCTCTCTTCCCTGAAGAGGAGGTGTTTGCAAAACGAACTTTCGAAGAGAAATTAAGCTTTCGTCAAAACTTCCTAACATTAGGCTTCTCTTATGGAAAGGGGGCCGAAATTGGTGAGGTTGGTAAATTGGTCATGAAGGAACGAGTTCATCACACTCTCCCTGAAAAGAGGGTCCTTCATGATGAAATGACCTAGTCTGAAATTATGGGGCCACAAGGAAAGCAAGTCTCCGTCGAGTCTCTCCCTATAAAAAGGGTTTCTTGTGTGAAATTTGGAATTTTGTTTTGCAAACGGTTCACAAAGACACGAGTCCCTTCAAACTCTCCCTAAAAAGTGGCTAAGTGAACGAATTGGACAGCATGCGAAAAGAGCGAGCTCCCTCGAACTCTCCCTATAAAAAGGGTCTCTCGCAAGAGAAATTTTTGGAATTGGGTATTGGGTGACCAAAAGGTCGAAATTTGGAAATTGGAATTTTGAAATTTGATATTTGAAATTGGAAATTGGAAATTGGAAATTGGAAATTGGAAATTGGAAATTGGAAATTGGAAATTGGAAATTGGAAATTGGAAATTGGAAATTGGAAATTGGAAATTGGAAATTGGAAATTGGAAATTGATAATTGGAAATTGGAAATTGGAAATTGGAAATTTGGGAATTGATTGGCTAAAAAAGTCGAAATTGTGAATTGGTTTACTGAGAATGACATGGGTTCTATAGGGATTCAGCCTAAGAACGACATTGGTTCTATTGAGAACGGCATTGGTTCTGCAGGGGTTCGACCTACGAACTATCAATTCCATAGGAATTCAACCTAAGGATCATAGCTTAAGAAGGAATGATTCCAACTTGTGAGCTTTGAATGAACCAGGTGCTAAACTGGGTTTTTGAGGGAAGATTCAAATCGGAATTCAATTCTTCAAGGAAAACTAGATGAATTGGATTTTGAAAGACAATTCGAGTCGAAACTCGGATCTTTTAGACCAACTCGCAGGATAGTTTGAGTAGAAGTTCAAACTTGTAAAGGAAAGCTAAGCGAATTGGATTTGAAAGAAAATTCAAGTCGGAACTCTGATTTTCTAGACCAATTCTGAATTGGATTTGGAAGAAGATTCAAGTCGGGACTCGGATCTTCTAGACCAACTCTGAAGGAAAGGAAAACTCGGATCGGAACCCGAATCTTTGAAGGAAAACTAGATCCATCGTGGAAGGAGAAGAAATTCGAGTCGGAACTCGAATCCTGAAGGAAAGGTAGATCAATTTGGAGGGAGAAGAAATTCGAGTCGGAACCTGAATCCCAAAGGAAACTAGATTTAACTAGAAGGAAAGAAGATTCGAGTCGAAACTCGAATCTCGAAGGAAAACTAAATCGGTTAGAAGGAAATTCGAGTCGGAACTCAAACTCCGGAGGAAAACTAGATTAACTAGAAGGGAAGAAGATTCGAGTCGGAACTCGAATCCCGAAGGAAAACTAGACCGGTTTGAAGGAAAGGAAATTCGAGTCGAAACTCGAATTTCGGAGGAAAACTAGGTTAACCAAAAGGAAAGAGGATTCGAGTCGGAACTCGAATCCCAAAGGCAAACTTAAACCGGTGTGGAAGGAAAGGAAATTCGAGTCAGAACTCGAATCTCAAAGGAAAACTAAATTAGTGGGCACTGAATTTTAAAGTGTACCAGTGCAAACACCGGATTTTGAAAATGTGCCCATACAAGCATTATGTTTTAAAAAATTACCAGTACGAATACCGGGTTTTGGAAGATTACCAGTACGAGTGCTGGATTTTGGAAGATTACCAGTACGAGCACTGGATTTTGAAAGATTACCAGTACGAGCACTGGATTTTTAAAGGATACCAGTTCGAGCACTGGATTTTAAAAGGCTACCAGTACGAGCACTGGATTTTGGAAGGATACCAGCATGAGCACTGGATTTTAAAAAAAAAGTACCCGCACGAACGCTGGGCTTTGAAAAAATTTGACCAGTGAATACTGAATTTAGAAAGTTCGACCAGTAAAAACAGATTCAGGAAGTTCGACCAGTGAAAACTGGATTCAGGAAGTTCGACCAGTAAAAACCGGATTTAGGAAGTTCGACCAGTAAAAACCGGATTTAGGAAGTTCGACCAGTGAAAACCGAATTTAAGAAGTTCGACTAGTGAGAACTGGATTTAGAAAGTTCGACCAGTGAAAACTGGATTTAAGAAGTTCGACCAGTAAAAACTGGATTCAGGAAGTTCGACCAGTGAAAACA
The DNA here is from genome assembly GCF_984573655.1 of Nuphar pumila. Taxonomy (NCBI): domain Eukaryota; kingdom Viridiplantae; phylum Streptophyta; class Magnoliopsida; order Nymphaeales; family Nymphaeaceae; genus Nuphar; species Nuphar pumila. The sequence goes on from NC_143262.1 coordinate 55,152,990, forward strand.
GGATTTAAGAAGTTCGACCAGTGAGAACTGGATTTAGAAAGTTCGACCAGTGAAAACTGGATTTAAGAAGTTCGACCAGTGAAAACTGGATTTAGAAAGTTCGACCAGTAAAAACCGGATTTAGAAAGTTCGACCAGTGAAAACTGGATTCAGGAAGTTCGACCAGTGAAAACTGGATTTAAGAAGTTCGACCAGTGAGAACTGGATTTAGAAAGTTCGACCAGTGAAAACTGGATTTAAGAAGTTCGACCAGTAAAAACTGGATTCAGGAAGTTCGACCAGTGAAAACTGGATTTAAGAAGTTCGACTAGTGAGAACTGGATTTAGAAAGTTCGACCAGTAAAAACCGGATTTAAGAAGTTCGACCAGTGAAAACTGGATTTAGGAAGTTCGACCAGTGAAAACTGGATTCAGAAAGTTCGACCAGTGAAAACTGGATTCTAGAAGTTCGACCAGTGAAAACTGGATTTAGAAAGTTCGCTTCACCCGAAGGTTGACCGGTAAAAATGGTTTTGATAAAAACTCGGCCCGCAGGACGAACTTGAAAAAGGTTGGTGTTTAGAAAGCGCTTGATGATTGTAATGTGAGATTTTCAATCTTTTACCCTCACGCTGACCTAGACAAATGCCATGAGTCTCAGAATTCATCCCTTATCCTAAATGGGTATTGGATTGATGCAAGTTGATGTATGCAAAAATGCAAATGAATGCATGCAAATGAATGCATGATGTAAATGAGTACACATGTGTGCAAAATGAGAGATTTTCTTGTACCTGCCTGCATACAGGATGTTTTGAAGACAATTTTTAAAATAATGCCCCAGTGTAATGGGGGAGTAAGATATTGGATGAAAGGATAAATAATTGATATTTGAGGAATGTTCTCTAAAGATAACAGTGGAAAGATTGACGATGTGCTTCTTGATGAATTCGGGAGACACTCTGAAAGAGGTTACTCCTTGTAAAAAGACATTTTGTAAAGAAGGAGAAATACAAAAGATGATGCCAAACTATGAGGAAGATTGATAATTTTATTGATGAAAGAGATGAGACCATGCCATCCATACAAAATGACGAAAGCAAAATGCAAGAATGAAAGAGTGATGGCCTTGTCGCTCTTAAGGGGCTGATGAGCTGGTTGCTTTATCTTCTTCTTTGCCTTCCATAAGGATATTTTTATCGATATAGTCTTGAATAATATTCCTGAGAACGAAACAGTACTCGGTATCATGCCCCATGGCCCGATGAAACTTGCAGAATTGATCTTTAAATCTTCCCCTAGTGATAGGAGGATCATCGACTCTTGGGAGCTTAATCATCTCTTTGGCCAACATATATTCAAGGATTTCTTCACGCTGTTGATCTAGGGGAGTAAAGTCACGTTTAAAACTCCAGTTGTCGTGCTTCGACTTTTCTTGAGGTCTCGACCCTTGCTCAAAAGATCGCTGAGGTTGCTTATCATACTGGGGAATCGACTCACCTTTTTGCTCATTTTTGTTGGGGTTTGGTCCCCCTGGGCCAGAGCTGTGATCTTTCACATTTCCCTTATAATGGTTCTTGTTGTTGCTGGTAGAGTAGGTAAAATGGGTTTTCTTGTTAGATTCCTGCTGACTGCTGCTTTTGGTGCATATGAAACCTTCATAAGATCCATTTTCCATACTCAACTCAATCCATTCAGCTCGTTCTGTCAGTTCTATGAATCTCTTTGATGGAGATGTAGAAATCAGTCCCCTCAGGGGTTGCGAGAAGTTGCTCAGGATCAAAGATAGTGCGTGTCCTTCTGCTATTGGCTCACGCATCTTATTGCAAGCGGATCTCCATCTGTGAATGAAATCCCTGGCCTTCTCGTTTTCCTTCTGCCTCAGACTGCAGAGATGACTGAGAGTCGGGAGTGCTTCAACATTGAATAAAAAGCGCTCAATAAACAAATTGACCACTTTATCAAACTCTTTCAGCTCTATGGGATTAATATGCTCTGAATACTATTTTGCTGCAATACCCTCCAGACTGCGAGGGAAACAAAGAAATAAGGCTCGGTTATTCCTCCTGAACTTGGAACACTCTGCAAAGAAAAGGGCGAGGTGTGACTTTGGGTCACCTGAACCATCAAACTTAATGAATTTCTTGGGGAGGTTATCGAGATCATCATCCCCATCCAGTGCATCATAGAAGTTTTCACTTGTAAAGACTCTTTTGCCCTTGTCACGAGCTTGAAGATCCTTAACCATCTTCATCACATCTTTCAGTTGTGACTGCGTAGGGTCGTCAACAGACTGATTCTTGGATTTGTAGGCCGACCCCTGACCCTGAGTTGACCTTTTGAATTCATATTTATTTTCACATTCCTTGTCAGCATCGTCAGCTGATTCTGACTCATCAGATATTTCCTCGTGACGACTCTGCTTTTTGCTGATCTTCACATTCTTGACGGCATGACCCTTATCTTTCTGTTTGGTCTGAATTTGCTCAGTACTGGCCTCAGCTTGCTCTGCCAGCATCTTGGTCATCATTTTTTTGAACATGACGTACATTTGGGGATCGATGCCATCATCCGCCTGCTGACCCTGACTCTGGATGGATCGAGGTGAGTCCATCTCTTCTTCTGAAGCTACTGAGTACGCGACGCCTTCAACTGATGTGGTTTTCTTTCTGGATCTTGTATGAACCATCGGGTATCACAAATGTTCTCTTGGATGTTGTTGATGCTCTCTATAGGGCAGAACTGATGGTTAGGCTTCTGAAGGAAATTTGGTTTGGAGGAAAATATTTGTTGAGAATTTTGGTAGACAATAATATCCCATTACTAGGGATCGAGTCGTCGCTGGGATTACGACAATTGCGTTGCTATTCTTTGCAAGATAAACAACTGAAAATATGCCTTGTTACCTAGGCGAGGTCGTCAAACCAAAGTGAAATATAAAATAAAGGAATTTTATTGAGGGAAAAAACATGATTTTATCAATAATACACTTGACAGAGGGGAGGGGGACAAACAATTTTCCACCACTCTACAAAATCAGAAGACACACGAGGACCAAAAAAAATAGTAAGACTGACAAAGGAATCCCAGCCATGTCTGGCAGAATGGTATGCTCCGGACCACTGATCTGATGTGAGATCGAATTCTGGCAGAACCCCTGATAGTGGACGAATCTCTACGCGTTTCTGTCTCTGAGAGAACTGCCTGACGCACCGCTCTGGATGATAGTATGCGCAGAAAAAGGGACCAAGTAGCCTGAATCGCTTGCCGTAAGCATAAGTGTATCTGGGAGGTGATTCCTGACGATCAAAGTAGTCCCATACGACTTCTTCCTCCTGAAGGTTGTCGATCAAGAACCGGTATCGCGCAATTGGAAGAAGCTTCTCGCCATTGTATCTGAATGAATTGGCTCGGACTGGCACATGTCGGAGGAACCAAGACTGCAAGGCATAGGTGCACCCTTCGACTAGGATTGACTCTCCGAGTGCGAAACAAGTCGACCCTCGGTATAGAAAAGCGAGTGCGGCCATGGCTATTGAGAGGCGGCTGGTCTGTCGACTTCCCCATCTCCTTAGAAGCTGAACTATTCTGATATCCATGTAATTCCGTCCATCTGGAAAGAAAGTTAATCCCACCGTGCACAGAACCATCGCGTGCTGAATTCTTTCTCGAGCTGTCCTGGACAATGAGCTGACTTCTGCAAATGTTCCATACTGTCTGTAGATTTCGAGCAGGTCCACATATTCGTTTCCATCCTCCTCTATCAATGGCCAAGACTTGCGTCCTGTCATGCGGGCTAAGGCATCCTTAGGGTCTAGACCCTTGACATTTATCAGAAATTGTTTCTCTAATGGATCTCCAGGCTGACCGGCTGGCTCGGGCAATCCCATAATCTCTAAAAATTCATCCATCAACACTGTCATCTCGCCCCACGGGAACCAGAAGGTAGAAGTGCTCAGATTCCACCGCTCTGCTAGTGCATGAATCAAGTTGCTGTTGACTGTCTGCTTTCCCACTGCAGACGTCAGTTCCAATCCACACTCGTCCAGATGGTCCGGAAACATACGAGAGAAGTTCTTGAACCATGAATAGTACCACCGGGGAAAGAAGGATCCGGTGCTGAGGACTCGATGTTCGGGAAGACTTTGTCGCACCTCGTAGGAGATGTGACCCTCAGGGAAGACTGAATCAAGCTGACTGGATGCCATCGGACTGGAAGACATGGAAATTGGAATAAGACTTGGAAAAATACAGGAAATTTGAGGAAAATGCAGGCAGGATAAAAATAAAGTAGGAAATTCGAGATCCAGAAGACAGGAAAGATGGGAAATCACCTGGAGTTTTGAAGGAAATTAAGAGAAATTTGGAAAATCGTCCAGGGTTTGATGAAATATGAAGAAATAAATGGAAAATGAAGTATTTGGAAAATCGTCCAAGGTTTAAAACATGGACAGTACATGGACATAGATTGGGGAATTTTGAGAAAATCGTCCAGTATTTTAGAAAACTGGGGAAAATATGGAAAATAAAAAGGAAATAACATATTCAATCAAATTCTGCATAAACAAGTATGCACATACAGCATTCCCTAAAAGCTGACTCTAGATGCATAAATTTTGAAATAGCTGTAGGACCTTAATCCTAACTCTAAGGCTCAGATCATCTGTATCCAATCCAGTTATGCCTATATACTCAAGCCAAGGCTCAATGTACGTGGCATAAAATCAATTTCTCCGGTTCTAGGTTCAAGTTTTCCAACATCCTTGAGCACCTGCCGATATACGTTGGACTATGGCCCTTGGTACGTGGCAGGGGGGTTTTCACCCAAATAAGTGGCCCAGTTGTGAGGCTCTGTCCCGAACTATGGTTCTGGAAGAGAGCCCAGCAACGTGAAGACCGGGACAATATAGGTGGGGTGATTTTTGAAAAACATGAGCACATGCAATCAAATAGAAGGCTCTAAGTCCTAAAGAGATAGATTTTTGAAATATTTGAAGAAGCAAGCATTGTTTTCATACAATTCCTAAATCGAGGAGTGTTGTATTAGACCTAAGTCTATGTGAGCATAAATAATTCTCCTCAATATGGTCCTACCAAACCATACCTAGTCTATATGCATTCCATGTCAGCTGGGTTCAAGTCTAGGCTCCTAGGTTCACATGATATCATAAAGCAAAGCTGACATTCCATGGAAATCGATTTTGACAATTTGAACTAAGTAGAGCATTAGATTGATCAGCAAAGACAGGTCCCATCTAGGTCGCCAAACCTGTTATCATCGCAAAATTTTTAACTTTTGCAAATCAAACTGACCTTTGAAAAAGATTTTGAAAATAACTCGCCTCCGTTTTTAAAATGCGGGAAAATTCCGAAGAATGGGACTCGCCTGTCGGTACGAGGTTCAACCGTTCCTGCCACCTTTAACAGGGGTAATTGAACCAAGGATCAATCTTATTCTCTACTCTATTCAACTTGTCTAAATCATATTCTAATTTCTAAATGCACATAGAATCAGGCATGTGCTATGAATTTTCAGAAAATGCGCTTTTTGAAAACATGATATTTGCTTTGAATGATTGAAATATTTAGAATAGGTATCATATGGAAAATCATGAATTGGGATTTGAAATATACTTCTGAGAGAAATAAAAATCGATTTTGAGGAATCCTTGACATTTGGTGAAAATCGATTCTGAGAGACTTGGTTTCTCTGAATTCAAACTTGGAAATTGAAATTCTAACTTAGAAAATTTGAATTTGGAACTTGGGAAATATTTGAAATATCATTGGCAAATCCCTATTCTTTTGAATAAGACTTAGAAAAATCCTAACTTCAAACTTTGAAATTGACTGCATAACTTTGGAAAATTGAGTTTATGAACTTGAAAAACACTTGCAATATTCTTTGAAATTCAATGCTTTTGGGAAAATCGATTTTGCTATAAGGCTTAGGAGATTTTGAGAAAATGAACTTCTTTGAATTGACAAATGCATGAAATGAATGAATACGGATTTGAGGAATTGAGAAATACTTTTTGTATTTTTGAGAAATGCAGTGCATTTTTGAAGTTAGCCTAAGAGTGTAGGCTGAATGTGGCTAATGTGAAGATTATAAATCTGAGTATCATTCGTATTCTGACTATGGCCATAAATACAAATTCCACCAAGTTTATAAACTTCATAGAATCTGGTGCATGTGCCATTCGTGTAGACCATGGTGAATTTGTAAAAATATGCATGAATCATCATCCATCACACATTAAAATTATAAAAATAAACTATATGCAATGCAACCTAAGCTAAGCAGGAAGTGTAAATTCTTATTCCAAAGTTTAATTACAAATTACATCACTATTGAAATTTAAATACATGAAAAATAAAGTCTTCAATGTACCTGCAAAACTAGAAAACTTGGTTAATGAATATATGTTGGCTTTTCTAGATTTATCCAACAATATCAGGAAATTGTTGGATTTTGCTAGATATAAGCTTTTTTGCCATGATTCCCTTAAATCAAAATGATAAAATATGAAATAAAATTGAATAAATAAGGAAGATAAGATATGAAATTTCGAAATTGGGGTCAAAATGACCAAAATACCCCTAATAACAAGACTATGGACTTGAAATTAGGGTTTTTAGAAAGATATTTTGATAAAATGCAAGTTTTGAAATTTGAATGGAATAAACTAAGCTAAATATGATATGACATGCTTAAAAATATGAAAATTAGGGTTAGGGATTTCGAAATTTAGGTCAAATGACCAAATTGCCCCCGATAGCAAGACTATGGCCTTGAAATCAGGGTTTTTAGAAATAGATTTTTGGTAAAAACTTAGGTTTTATGCACTAAATGAAATCAAATAACTACAAAATTAAACCTAAAGCATCCTAATATGATTATGAACATGGTTAAACCCTAAAAATATATGCTTATGCACGAAAATCCAATAATATCACAAAAACTGTGATTTTAGCAGTGTTTTTGGATCTTTCAGGAACCCGGTTTTGCAATTTGCTTACTTCAGCCATCAAATGGACTACAAAATCCATAAAAATTGGTACCTGCACTTGTTATAATCCTAATGTAGAATTGGAATTATAAAAATAATTTTTTGACATTAAATTAATCCGAAAATTGCATTAAACCCTAAAAATATGCTGTTTTTGACCTAATTCACCAACCAGTTTCAGTCCAAGACCTGAACCAGGGGTCAAATCTCCATAAAAATTTATGAAATTTTACAGAGACTAACTAAGAAGAAAAACAGAGATTTCCCAATTTACAGATCGGAAAAATCATCTCCTGTTACGGAGAAACCCTTCCGAAAATTTGAGCTAAAATATATCGCTCTTAACAGGGATTAAAACGGCTACTTCAGATTGAAAATACAGACATAAATAGAAATTTTAAACAAAAATCTATAAAATTTTAGTGGTGAATAGTAGACAGAAAAATAAAAATACTCACTTTTTACAGATCTAAAATCGGATCTGTGGTTTGGGATTTATGACTAACACAAGTCTGATTAGGGTTTTGGTAAACCCTAACGAGCTTTAAATTTAAAAACAGATTCTCTAAAAGGGGCAAAAATACTAAACAGTGATAAAAAAATCCGAAAATTTCACAGAAGACAGATCTATTCAATTTGAATCCATAGCATTTTACAGATCTAAAATCGGATATAAGATGAGAGAAATGTCATCACAGCAAGTTATCTTCTTGATTTTAACCATGATTTTAAAACTTTAAAAACCTGATTTGATGTCTGATTTGTTTGACAGAGTTTTCGAGATCCAAAACCTCTGATTTTTTTACAGGAACTCAATAACTCATGTATGCACCACATATAAAAAAATCAGAAATAAACAATGAGTACTTCAATCCGAAATAACATTATCTTTACTGTTCTAAACCTAAAATACAGAAATTTAAGAAACTTGAAAAACCATGCATTAACTAATGTAAATAAATAAAATAAAGCATAAAACAGTAAATAAAACTTATTTCTATGCTATAGAACGTAAAACAAACATAAATAAACCATGAAAATAAAATAAAAACAGGGAATCAATGGCGTGAATTTGATATCACCTTTAAAACATACATTTAACCCATTAAAAAGGGTAAATTATATATTTTATTGGTTAATAATGTAAAGAATCATATTAAAATCAATTCTAATGGATTAAAATCTCTGTAAATCACCCAAAACAGGGTTAGATCACCTTCTTGGATTGTTCTTGCTGTTTCTTGATGGTTCATGAGGTGAAACCATGGTTGATCTTCCATAAGGAGGGGTATCTAAGCCTAGATCTAGGTTTAAAACATTAAAATCATTAAATAAAATATGAAAAAGGCAAAGGAATTCATACCTTGGAGTTGCAGCAATGGAGGAAGGGCTGGAGAGGAGAGAGAAGCTCCAAGAATTGAAGGTAAGTGAATAATGAAAATCGTCCCCCCTATAGCCTCTTTTTATAATAAATTTTTAGGTTAAAAATCAACAATTTTGAAAACTTTGGACTCTCTAAGGGGGGGGGGGGGGGGGGGCGATTTTTGGGTGGAGTTACCTATATGCCCTTGACCTAAATTATCCTAATTAATCCCTAATTAACCCCTAACTAAACCTAAGAATCCCCCAAATGTGGCGCCACTTGGCATTTTCTCACATTGGGTTTTTAAAGTTTTAACTAAAACTTTTAAAAACAACAATTTAAAAACCAAACTTTAAAAATGAGTTTTCAAAATAGATTTTGACTCTTCTAAACTTCTAAAACTAACCAAGACATCAACTAACCCTAGTCTCGCCCTGACTGACTCGAATATGGCGCCACCCCGAGTGGGCCCTACTTGAGTTTTTCAAAAAGTGATTTTAAAACTTGAAATTGAAGGAGTTTTCAAAAGGATTTTCAAAAGCAATTTTAAAATTAGAATTTTTGAAATGGCATAGGGTCCTAACTAGGTTAGAACTCTTCTGGATGTGGCGCCAACTGAGTGGGCCCACATCGAGTTTTAGAAATTTTGAAATAAACACTGAAAATGGCTTTGAAAAAGGGTTAAAATCGACATTTAAAATTCAAGATCTTTGAAAATAGGGTCTCAAGCGAACTGGAACTCCGGGTTAGAGTCCTGAACTCTTAGGACTCTGAGATTTTAGATTTTAAAAGCCAAATGAAAGAATTTTCAAAAGATTTTATCAAGAAATGATGAAATAAGTCAGAAAACACAGTCAGGGTTAGACTCCTAACTCGACCAAACTCTAAAATAGAGTCTTGAAATAACTGGACTCTGTAAAATGATCTAAATTTTAAAAATAATCGAAAAAGACTGAAAATGGAAGTAAAACAGACTTAAAAATTAGACTCCTGACCGGATTAGGACTCCGAGACAGAGTCCTGATCGGACTGAAACTTTAAAAAATTTGAGAAATTTGATGAATAGAGGAATTTAGAAGTGACACCTCCTCAATGGGTCTCATCTGTGAATTGAAATCGATTAAAATTTGAATTTGAAATGAATCCAGATTGTTTTCTTGAGAAAATATTTCGAAATATAAAGTCCTGGGGTTGGAAAATGACAGAGTGTTGAATAAAAACCCAGGTTTTGAAATTGATTTTGAAATAAAGCTTTAAAATTCAAATCTGGATTGAATGTTCTAAAATAGGAGTGCTGGATCTCGAAAATGAGATGTAATGACATGCAATGACATGCAATGACTTATGAAATGGACAAACACTGGATGAGGGAAAAAATTTGGGGTGTTTACAGTACGCCAGATGCTTAGACAGGAACAAAGCAATGGAAGTTGTCCAAAAAGCACACGAGGGAATTTGTGGTGGTCACGTCGGCTACCTAACGCTCATCAAGCAGATCATCCAGTAGGATATTACTAGAAAGCCATGCAACATGATTGCATCGATTCGTAAAGAAGTGCGTCAAATGTCAGATGCATGCGCCTTCTATTCATGCGCCAGCCGCATACTTGCAGTCTGTAGTTTCTCCTTGGCCTTTTTCAATATGGGCCTTCGATGTGGTAGGCCCAATCACTCCTTCAGCTTCTAATAGCCATAAATATTTTCTCACAGCTACAGAATACTTCACTAAATGGGTCAAAGTCATAACTCTGCGAACAGTAGAAGGCCAACATGTGGTCTCTTTTATTCATAAGAACCTTCTTTGTCATTTCGGTGTACCACCACTACAACAAAGCAGTAGATTAGCGACGACCACATTCCGTCGCTAATCCGTCGCTAACATGGGTAGCGACGGATTAGCGACAACGAGGCGACAATATGCTTACGTCGCGAATATTTCGACGCTAACTGGCGACGGAATTATTCCGTCGCCAGGTCCGTCGCTAATTGCGACGGAATAACGAGCGCTATATTCCGTCGCCAATCCGCCGGTACTAAATGGCGACCACGGCTTGGCGACGGATTTACTTCCGTCGCTATGCCATCGCTAGATTAATATGAATAGCGACAAATGGTTCCGTCGCTAATCCATCGCAAACACAAAAAAAAATTAAAAAAAATTTATTTGAAAATTAAATACCGAGAACTGTACAATTTATATTTCTTGTAAATAAAAAACAAACCACAAAAAAAATTTCATATAACAAGAATCTACAACAATTAATCGTTCCACCTTAAAATTAACAAGTTTAATTATTTACAATTCAACAATTACAATTAGGAAATATAAAAAAATAGAACTTCTTCAACACAGTTCTCTAATCATCGCCAAGATTTTGTGCGTCTTCTTGTTTATTGTCTTTATCTGTCCCTTCAGCTCCACTACGTTGATTATCGCTAGCAGCCTACACAAGAAAAGAACAGTCAGTATTGATAAACAAAATATAATGAAATAAATTACACACTATATGTGATTCTATCATGTGCTCATGTGTGTTCTAAGGCAATAAAAAAACTCTATATATGATTCTATCATGCTCATATGTGCTCTAAGGTAGACAAAAAGTTATATATAGATGTGATTCTATCATGCTCATATGTGTGCTAAGGCAGTCAAAAAATTGAATATGTGATTATAGCATGTTCATATGTGTTCTAAGGCATCTAGAAAAACTCTATATGTGATTCTACCATGCTCAGATGTGCTTTAAGGCAGGCAAAAAACTATATATGTGATTCGATCATGCTCGTATGTGTGCTAAGGCAGTCAAAAAACTGAATATGTGATTATAACATACTCATATGTGCTCTAAGGCAGGCAAAGCAAAAAAAATTATATGTGATTCTATCATAAATGATATATGTTCTAAGGCAGTAAAAAAACTCTATATGTGATTTGTGCATGCTCATATGTGTGCTAAGGCAGTCAAAAAACTGAATATGTGATTATAACATGCTCATATGTGTTCTTAGGCAGTCAAAAAACTGAATATGTGATTATAGCATGCTCATATGTGTTCTAATACAGTAAAAAAAACTTTATATGTGATTCTATCATGCTCATATGTGTTCTTAGGCAGTCAAAAAACTGAATATGTGATTATAACATGCTCATATGTGCTCTAAGGCAGGCAAAAAAATTTATATGTGATTATAGCATGCTCATATGTGGTCTAAGGCAATAAAAAAACTCTATATGTTATTATAGCATGCTCATATGTGCTCTAAGGCAGGCAAAAAACTCTATATGTGATTCTATCATGCTCATATGTGCTCTAAGGCAGGCAAAAAGTTATATATGTGATTCAATTATGCTCATATGTGTTCTAAGGCAGGCAAAAAAACTTTATATGTGATTATAACATGCTCATATGTGCTCTAAGGAAATAAAAAAACTCTATATGTTATTATAGCATGCTCATATGTGCTCTAAGGCAGGCAAAAAACTTTATATGTGATTCTATCATGCTCATATGTGCTCTAAGGCAGGCAAAAAGTTATATATGTGATTCAATTATGCTCATATGTGTTCTAAGGCAGGCAAAAAAACTTTATATGTGATTATAGCATGCTCATATGTGCTCTAAGGCAATAAAAAAACTCTATATGTTATTATAGCATGCTCATATGTGCTCTAAGGCAATAAAAAAACTCTATATGTTATTATAGCATGCTCATATGTGTGCTAAGGCAGTAAAAAAACTGAATATGTGATTATAATATGCTCATATGTGTTCTTAGGCAGTCAAAAAACTGAATATGTGATTATAGCATGCTCATATGTGTTCTAATGCAGTCAAAAAAACTTTATATGTGATTCTATCATGCTCATATGTGTTCTTAGGCAGGCAAAAAAACTTTATATGTGATTATAGCATGCTCATATGTGCTCTAAGGCAATAAAAAAACTCTATATGTTATTATAGCATGCTCATATGTGCTCTAAGGCAGTCAAAAAACTAAATATGTGATTATAACATGCTCATATGTGTTCTTAGGCAGGGAAAAAGTTATATATGTGATTCGATTATGCTCATATGTGTTCTAAGGCAGACAAAAAACTGAATATGTGATTATACCTGAGAGGGACCTGGAATCGAAGATCCCCTATCCAGAACAATGGCCTTGATCTCATTTCGGAGAAAGGGGCGACTGTGTATTGGAAGTAGTTATTCAGTGATTCATTAACGATCTGGCGTACATCATCACCGAAAAGAATAGTCGGCTGCTTGGAGCTTATGTCGGCGCAAGAAGTCGGTGAGCCGTAACTAGAAGAACCAATAACTGGTGAAGTGTTCATATTACTCCCAAACCCGAACACGCGACCTTTTTTGGGTTCACCTGCTGCAGTCACCCATGCTGTAAGATCAAATGATGGATGTTGAGTAGCGTCATCGCCATATCGCTTTACCATCTGTTGCTCATATGCCTCCTACAAAATAATATTTAAAGTATTCATTAATAATTAATTATAACATTATGATAACTTGCATATATATTCCAATGATTATTAATAGAATTAATACATACCGTTGTCGTTCTCGCCTTCTCTGATACGAAGACTCCCGTGGTCTTCCGTTTATGTGTTTCTACAAACACATCCTTATATGGTACACTGCCTCCTTTTTCTGCTTCCTGCGAAGTTAAATAACAAAAGATTTAGTACACAAGTTTGCAACAATACTTATAAAATTAATATTATATATTAATGAGTTACCATTTTCTTCAGGTGGCTCCCAAATGTCCTAGATCCACCTGTGTGTAGATGGGCTTCGGGCATCTTCGATCGATTTTGTGCAGCCTTCGCAGAGCGATTTCTAAATGCATCTCCCGCCCACTTATCGCACATTTCACCCCAGTAATCTCTCCTGATAGTAATAGGACTGTGGCCCTTCCACAGTAATGGATCATCTACTACGCCAGATGCTTTTTTTGCTACAGTCTTCATAGTGTGCAGCATGTCTGCAAATCGATTGGCAGCCACACCTTCCTTGCATCATTTTCTTCCACCGTAGTTGCGAAGCGATTCGAAGCCTACAAATATTTTTCAGAAAGTTAGTAGACATTGCTTAAATAAATTAAATATGAAACACATTAACTATGAGGAACAACTGTATACCATGAATGAGGACCACAATCTGTCTAACACCTCCTTTGGGTACTCTTTCCATTGAGCAACTGGTCCTGGTAGATGTTGAAGAAGTAAATTCCTAATCTCCCATACTACTTCTTGTGGCTCAAACCTTGTGTTGCACATGAATTGTTACACAGTAAATATCAATATAAAATATTTAAAAGATATGCAATAATTGAAAACAAAATACTTACGGTCGATTATCGATATACGCTATTCGAATGAGTCTTCTTGTGCCAGCCTGAGAAGACCATGTTTCCTGTGTTGGCTGTTGACTTGTGTGATCAACTGGTGTAGGTGGGTCGTGTACAGGCGCAACATCATCTGTAAAAAAATACATTAGAAATTCTCAGAATGCGCATTTGAACTAATCAAGCATCCAATTAGTTATATGATATACCTATCACAGGAGCCCGTGAAGATGAAGGCTGAGCCTGGCTACTACTGGATGAACGACCACTATAACCTCCACGAACCATATTCTAACAAATAACATATATCATACAATACATTCAAATAATTCACATCAAGTATTACAATGCATTCAAGTCATTCACATCAAGCATTGCAATGCATTCAAATAATTCAAATCATTCACATCAAGTATTGCACTAATTCAAATCATTCATTGCATAAATTATAATACATTCAAATAATTGAAATCATTCACATCAAGTATTGCAATGCATTCAAATCATTCATATCAAGTATTACAATACATTCAAATAAAATTTTTAATCATTCACACCAAGTATTGCAATACAACTCACATCAAGTACTGCAATGCATTTAAATAGAGGTTTGTAGTATAAGATTTTGCTCACTAGCTTAAGAATTCTTCCTCGTCACTAGTTTGACTTTCTTCTTCTTCATTGTTTTCCCATCCACTTGGTACATCATTTGGATCACATTCCTTTATGAATATTTCATCGGCCAATGGAGATATGACATGCATATCATGCGCAACATCGTGACCATAAGCGAAGTCATAGACATCATCTGATTGATAGTAATCGTTGTCTTCAGCTAACTCATCTTCCTGTAACTGATCATACTCGGGGTATAGTTTGGATTGCACCTTGCAAACTGCCCACCATTCATTTCTATCTGACTTTTTTATACTCGGATATGAAGTATAATAAACTTGTTGAGCTTGCGAGGCTAATATGAATGGTTCATATGTTCCAAACCTGGATTTATGATTCACCTCCACAATACCTGAAGCTTTGTCGAGTCTTGTTGCAGTTGGATCAAACCAATGACACTTGAATATCGTAACCCTGTTATTCATGCCTAAGTAAGTCAACTCCATTATTTCCTCTACAACACCGTAGTAATCATGTTCATTTTCACCGTAGCTGCTACCCTTGACACACACGCCACTATTTATCGTTGATTTGTTTATACCGTAGTCTTTTGTATGGAATCGATAACCATTTACGATATACCCGTTGTAGCATTGCACAACTTTGGTCAGACCATTTTCTAAATCACATATTCCTTGATCTTTAACATCACCATGGCGAACCTACGCACAGACATAAACAATGATTGTGATCACGATCAATTAAGTAACTTAGTGTTGTTTATAAGTACAAAATTGATGTTAGCTTCTTTACCAACTGTTTCAACCACTCCACAAACTTAGTTTCACGTTCTTTTTGTACTTCTGCATCAGTGAGATGTGAAACTTCACTTTGCAACTCCAGATCAAATCGTTTGCAAACCAAAAATACTTATATTACCGAGCCATGTATCCATATATAGAACATAAAACGATTTATAATTGAGTTGCATATACATATACTTACTCGATGTATGGGTCGATCGCTGAGCAATTAAAAAGAATATAGATGTGTGCTGCATCTTGCTCTCGATCTGTCAATAGCCTTGATCGGCAACTACCAAATGCATGCCCAAGTGGTTGAAATATCGACAGCTTGTCAGCTACAGTTACTTGTTCTCCATCATCGTTACGGGGCGGGCATGTGTAACGTGTTGGAATATGAGGTTCGAAGTACATAGATGAGAAATTTGAAATCTCTTC
Source organism: Nuphar pumila (assembly GCF_984573655.1). Lineage (NCBI taxonomy): Eukaryota > Viridiplantae > Streptophyta > Magnoliopsida > Nymphaeales > Nymphaeaceae > Nuphar > Nuphar pumila. The sequence goes on from NC_143262.1 coordinate 55,168,565, forward strand.
TAAAGTGTACGCCTCACAAATAGAGCCTTCTACTCTGGCTTTATTACGAACCTTTTTTTTAGGTCGAACATGCATCTGACAATAATATACATTTCAAATTTTAAATATCTGTCATTAAAGAGACAAATATAAAAAAACATATACCTTTCAAATGGGTACATCCATCGATATTGCACAGGGCCACCAACCCTTAGTTCATATGGCAGATGTATGATCAAATGTTCCATAACATCGAAAAATGCTGGCGGAAATATCTTTTCTAGCAGACAAACAGTGGTGATGACAGAGTCCTCGAGATTCTTTACATATGATACAACGACCTCCGATGCGCACAATGTTCTGAAAAATCCGCTCAACTCAGAAAATACCCCCCATATAGGTTTGTCTAACATATCATGGAATGCTAGGGGTATCAATCGTTGCATAAAGATATGACAATCATGGCTCTTCAACCCATATAACTGTCCATCGTCAATCTTCACAGCCCGAGCAATGTTAGAGACATATCCATCTGGAAATCTCAGTTGTCTCAACCATTGACATACATGTTTTATTTGATCAGGTCCGAGCACGCACTTCACCTTAGGTTTCAGTACTTTGCCATTATACTCTTTGAGTTCCAATTCTGGTCTTTTACATATTAATTTTAAATCCATACGGGCCTTCAGATTATCCTTCGTTTTTCCTTTAATATTCATTACTGTATTAAACACATTATCAAACACATTTTTTTCTACATGCATCACATCCAAATTATGTCGTATCAATAGGGTCGGCCAATATGGTAGTTCCCAAAAAATAGATTTTTTCATCCAATTGTGATCCTTCCCAAATCCACAGAAGGGTGTAGGACTGCGGGCATCTGTTAATATATCTGGAAAGTATCGCAATCTTCTTAGAATCTCTATGCCGGATAATCTTGAGGATGGACCTTCTGTTTCAGTTGTGTCTGCTTTAAATGCATTCTTTTGACGTCGGAACGGAAGATCGCTGGGTAGAAATCGACGATGACACTCAAACCAGCAAGTCTTCCTTCCATGCCTCAATCTAAAAGCTTTGGAATCCTCCATGCAGTACGGACAAGCCAACCTCCCATGTGTGCTCCAACCAGATAACATACCATATGCAGGAAAGTCACTGATTGTCTATAGAACAGAGGCCTCCATGTTGAAATTTTGTTTTTTGTGGGCATCATACGTGGTAACACCGTCATCCCACAGTACTTTTAGTTCATCAATCAATGGCCTTAAATATACATCAAGATTTTGGCCAGGTGAGGTCGGACCAGGGATCAACAGAGACAAGAAAAGATTTGGACGTTTCATACACAAGCTTGGTGGAGGTTGTATGGAGTTACAAATACTGGCCAGCATGAGTATGGAGTTGATCTACCCCCAAATGGATTAAATCCATCTGTACATAGATCGAGTCTAACATTTCGCACTTCCATTGCAAAGTTCTGATGAGTACGATCAAAGTGCTTCCAAGCTTCAACGTCAACAGGATGCGTGATCTTGTTTTCATCGTGTCGAACTTTATTTGCATGCCATCTCATGTGTTTAGCTGTCCTTGAAGACATATACAATCGCTGCAATCTAGGAGTGATAGGAAAGTAGCAGAGCGACTTGTATGAAACTTCCTTTGATCTCGTGCTACCATTGCCTCTTGTCTTTGGCTTGAACCGAGGATGACCACATGACGGGCATGATATGTTGTTTTCCTGCTCCTTGAAATACAACATACAGTGATTTGGACAAGCATCAATCTTTTTGTAACCCATACCTAGAGCGTTGACCATAACTTTCGCACGATAGAAATTTTGTGGCAATTTCTCATCTTTGGGCAACATACTCTTCACAATCATGCACAAACGGTCAAAACATGATTGACTCAAATTATACTCGGACTTCAAATTCATTAGTTGAAGAACTGCAGACAAGATAGTGTGACTCTCACAACCGTTCCAAAGTGGCTCATCAGCATCTCTAAGTAAATCATAAAATCTACTAGCTGCATTGTTTGGTGATTCTTCATCTATGGCAGTTCTTACATCACTAGAACTCATAGCAGAACCCAGTTCTGTTCCTGCGGCATCAAATATCAAATCCGTATATGGATTATCGTGCACCACATTCACTCGTGCATCAAAATCGTTTCTAAATTCTTCTCCATGAAACATTCAGTTCTGATAATCACTCACAAAACCCTTCCTGTATAGGTGATGTCTAACGCTATGAGGTTCTACAAATCGATTATTCTTACAAATCTTGCAGGGACACCTAATCTGACCTGTAGGATCCACTGTACTGACACTTGCCGTTGCAAATTCAATAAAACTGTCAACACCATCCATATATTCATGCGATAACTCATTGTCCACTATCCTACGGTACATCCATTCACGGTTTGCAGTCATTCTGTCGTATGATGTTACAAATAGTATCCTAACGAATTAAAAGAAAACAATCAGAATGCTACGATGAAGAAAATATCAAATTTATCATGCAATATACTATGTCAAACAATAACAAGAATTTTGATGCATGCATTGATAACTTAATATTTTCATGTGCAAACTATTAATGACACGATACAATCATTTGAAGCATGCTTTTATTATAAAATTTCACATGGAAGTCAAAATCAAATTGAAAGTAACTACATGCAAGCATGGATACAATTACATCAAACATTGCAATACATCGTAATCATTCATATCAAACAAATGACAAACATGTACCTGCAGCAAACACACTTCAATATCTCACTAACTACTACCATGCTTAGCATGGACTCCGTACTCCAAAAATAAGAACACTTCCATACTCATACATTAAAATCATGCTCAGCCTGATCTCCGAACTCCAACAAAGCAACCCTAAATATCAACAACTAAGTGAGTGTGTGAACAATAAAGTGTTACATCTAATAAATTAAATAACATGTGATACACTTGCATCACTTACTCACCACGGGTATTTACCCGATTTGCATTGTTTTTGTCACTTACTTACCACAGGTGGCTGAGCACGAGCTGGTTCCGTTGAAAAATCTGCACAAAAAAATGCAATTTAAAAAAAAAATTGCCACAAAAAAGGAAGCTGTTCCGGCAAGGGGTCGACTCCCCTGCTGTTCCAGTAGAGGGTCAACCCCCTTACGGAACATAGGGGGTTAACTGACCCCCAGCCTTTCCGCCAGCGAGTCGACACCTTGCCGGGGTCGACCTGCCGGAAAGGCAGGGGGGTCGACCCCCAGCCGGAAACGCAAGGGGTTAACCCCCTACCTGTTCCGACATGTAGTTATCCCCCTGCCAGAAAGACAGGGGGGGTCGACCCCCTGCCGGAAAGGCAGGGGGGGTCGACCCCCTGCCGGAAAGGTAGGGGGGGTCGACCCCCTGCCGGAAACGCAAGGGGTTAACCCCCTGCCTGTTCCGGCATGGGGTTAACCCCCTGCTGTAAACACCCCAAATTTTCACTCACCTTCTTGACATCACCCTCAATCGGCACATTTCAGTTCTTCAGAAGCAATGAAGGGCAAATGGTCATTTTCCAAGATTGAACGTTGCAGAAGGTCCTAAATTTCATTCTTGAGCCTCAAAATTTCTATATTTAGGTTCAGAGACATCTTCAAATTGCAAAATTTCAAAATCCTTTTTCTGGACAAAAAGCTAAAATTTCTAAGTCCGAGCTCAGAGTGATATTTCATAGAACATGTCTTTGCATAGCATTGCATCATTTCACTGCACAGCATGTCATTTTGAGATCCAGAACTCCTGATTTTCAAAATTGTCCATCCAGATTTGATTTTTAAACTTTTCAAAATTGATTTTTTTAAAAACCCTGGGATTTCAAAATTACAATCTTTCCCATTTTACCCCTAGGACTTTGAATTACAAAAATTTTTCTCAAGAAAAACAATCTGGATATTTGGATATTGATTTTAAAGATTTTATCTCAAAATTTTTTGCAAAAAGATTTTAAATCTCCTTACAAAATTTTTTATATTTATTTTATCCATATTTTTGTCTTGAAAAACCAATTTTTACAAATTCTTGAAAACAAATAATGTTTTATCTCATATTTTCAAATAAATAGAGCGGGACCCACCTTTTGACTAGCATCATACTCAGACTCTCAGGTAAGTTGTTTATTCTCAAGCGGGACCCACCCGAAGTCCATACCAATTTGCAAATTTTCTTTTTTTTATTTTTCAATATTATTCATTTTAGTTAGTGGGCCAACACACATGTGGCACCCCAATTGAAAATAAAAGAGTTGCCAACACAAAATAAAGCTTTACTTTCAAAAGCATTTTAAAAGGGGATTGAGGTGGCATTTCCATAAAAGCCTCTCATTTTTTTATTTTATTTCTTTTTATTTGTTTAAATAAATTTTTTTTAGAAGGAGGCAACCTTAAATGGCACAGCCGAACTTCCCAAAAAAATAAAAAAACTAATAAATTTCATTTTTACCTAGAACTTAGGTAAATGAAATAGAACATTCAAAAAAAAAAGAGATGCGCCCTTTTGAAAACGGCAGCATTGAAGTCCGATTTGAAAAAAATTTCAAAAAAAATGATAACGAACCCTCATGAATGGGGAGGGGGATGTGTTTTCTTACAGGAGAAAGGAACAGTTTTTAAAAAGGAGAGGAGCATTCACGAGGAGGGGAAAGGAAAATCTATATTTTCTCTGGAGAACTCTCTCTCTCTCCAGTCTCTGCTCTTTTCATCCTATTCCTCTCGGCTGGAAAAGGGGCCGATTAATTGGGTTTTGGTTTTTCTTCTTATCGCAGGGGCTGGACATTAAGAGGGAGGAGATCTTTTGTGCTTATCGCAGAGGGGATTCACAAGGGGGAAAAGGAGGCTTGGGTGCTGATTGCAGGGGATTTCACCAAGGAGGAGGAAATCTGCATCCAGCAAAGGGAGGACCGATCGATCGTTGTTTTTTTTTTTTTGTTCCTTCTACAGCCCCAGCCGCAGGGGGTCTTCAACCTCCAGTCAACCAGACCCATCCTTCACCTTCTTCAGCCCCAGCAACGAAGGAGCTTCCACCTCCAGCAGCTGTCGCACACCTCCACTTCAGCCCCAGACGCAGGAGAGCCACCATCGTTTTCTCCATTTGTCTTCAGCCCAACGGTTGCTGCCCACCATTCCTTCAGCCGCAGGAGAACCTGCCGTCCCCTTTCATTCAACCCATCCGCAGGAGGATCAGCCACCATCTGCATCTCCTTCAATCCTCCAGTTGCAGAGAATCTCCATCCAGCAGTTTTCCTTTTTTTTTTTTAGCCCATTAGCAGAAAACCAACATTTATTTGCCCTCTACAGATCATTTGGAACAGAGGACTTACAAGGTAACGTATGGCTGTATGTATTTTCATTTCATTCTTTATGTTTTCCTATTTTGTTATTTTGAAAAATTTTCATTTCATCATAATCTCCTGAATTCCATGATTGTTTCAATGTTATATTTTCCTGTCTTTTATTACTTGAATTTCATATTTGTTTTATTTCCCTGCATTTCCAGTTTTGTTTTTATTTCCTGTTGTGCTTTCGTTTCAAGTCATTCCTTTACAAAAATTTTCTATCATTCGTTCATTAAATTCCTGTTTCTTCATTCAGTTTTCCTGTTTTGCTTTCTTTCCTGTTTTCTTCATTCAATAAATTTCCTATTTTCCATGTCATTTTCCTGTTTGTTTTCTTTTTCAAGTCATTTTCTGTTTTTGCAAATACAGAATTTCCTGCTTGTTGTTTTTCTGTTTTGTTTTATTCCTTAAATTCCTTTTTTTTTTTTACATTATAGTGATTTCCTGTTTAAACATTGATTTTCCTGTTTTCTGAAAGTTTTAATGCTATATTTTACATTCAATCATTTAGTTGGTCCTAGATTTAATTAGAATTTAACTTCAGTTAAAATTGTCATTAGTTTTCTTCTTATTTTTTTAGTGTTTTAGCATCTAGCTAGTTTAATATAAGTTCTATTTCTATTTCGTGTACTGCTCGTGTTCTTTTGATTTATGCAGGATCACACAGGAGTAGACATTATCTTAGTGAATACTTAGGGAGGAATTCGATATCTACAAGAAAAATCTGGAAGATATGGTTGCTTTGGAGCTATCAAATATTTAGTTATATATATATATTTTTTTATTTCGTCAATGATGTAACAATCAAAATGTAAACTTTGGAATAATATTTACTTTTACTGCTTAGATTAGGTTGCATCTCATATAGTTTGATTTCAGTAATATCCTGATTCTATGATGCATATATCTCAAATTTTCAAAATTCACCGTAGATGAACACGAATGGCACGTGCACCAACTCTTAGAGAGCTGATGAACTTGGTGGAGTCCATATTTACGGCCCCAGTCGGAATATGGACGAGACCCAGATCCATCATCTTTCTACCAGTCACATTGGGCCTACACTCTTAGGCTATCTTGAAAATGCACCTCATATTTCCAATGTTTTCAAAATATTGTGAATTAACTCAGATAAACCCTGAATATATTCATGGCCACAGTCAGAATATGTGAAGGATTTACTTTGGCTTAATCCACATTTTTCCAACAAATTTTTCAGAAAGTTTTTCAAAGTGCATTCATTCATTCAAATCATCTGCATCATTCGTTTTCTCATGATTTTCTCAAAAGATTTTCATTTCATGGAGTCGATTTCTCAAGAAACTATGATGATATTCGGAGTTGGATTTCCCAAATCAAAATTTTCCCATGATTTTCTCTGAAAATGTTATTTTCTTAAGATTCTTTTTAAAAGGAATTTTTCATCTTTCTCAAGAATCCAAGTTGATTTTCCAACATTTCAAAAGACAAGATTCTCAGGAATTCAATTTCCTAAGTTTTGAATTTCCTTCTCCAATGAATTTTTCCTACAAAATTTTCCATAATTTTCTTAAGAAAATTCTCAAAGTCCGAGTTTTCCCAACAAATGCTTTCCTTTTCAAATGTTCATATTTTCTCAAGAATTCCTACAGTTTTCCTGAGATTCTTATTTCCTCATGGTTTTCCAAGTCTTTATAAACTTTCTCCAAATTTTCCTGAGATTCTTATTTCTTCACAGTTTTCCAAGTCCTCATAAACTTTCTCAAGATTTTCTCGAGATTCTCATCTCTTCAAGATTTTCCAACTCTTTATAAACTTTCTCGAGATTTCAAACCTTCTTCGTCTGAGTTTTCCCGAGAGATTGATTTCCATCTTTTTCCTGAGAAATGCTTTTCAACTCTAAATGTTTTCTAAGCATACATCATATTTTCCAATTTACATTTTCCAAAATTCTCATAGCACATGCATGAATTCTCTGTGCATTTAGGATAGAACACGATTTCGGTAATTTCACTAAGTCAAGCACAATTTTGGTCCTTGGTTCGATTACCCCTGTCAAAGGCGGCAGGAACGGTCGAACCTCGTACCGACAGGTCAAGCCCCATCCCATGGATTTTCCCGCAATTTTCAAAACGGAGGCGAGTATTTTCAAAACAATTTCCAAAATCCGGTCAAGTTTGAATCGCGAAACCATTTCTCTCTCTCTTCCGCAAGGAAGGGAAGACGGGGAAAAATTTTGCGACGATAACACCTGCCTGTTCCGGCATGGGGTTAACCCCCTGCCGAAAAGGCAGGGGGTCGACCCCCCATGCCGAAAACGCAGGGGTTAAACCCCTGCGTTTCTGGCACGGCAGAGGGTTAAACCCCCTGCCTTTATGGCAGGGGGTTAAACCCCCTGCCATGCCGTAAAGGCAGGGGGTTAAACCCCCTGCCGTAAAGGCAGGGGAGTCGACCCCCTGCCTTTACGACAAGGGGGTTTAACCCCTGCCTTTCCGGCACGGTAGGGGGTCAACCCCCCATGCCGAAAACGCAAGGGTTAAACCTCTGCGTTTCTGGCACGGCAGGGGGTCAACCCCCCATGCCGGAAACGCAGGGGTTAAACCCCTGCGTTTCTGGCACGGCAGGGGGTCGACCCCCCTTGCCGGAAAGGCACGAAGTTTAACCCCTGCTTGAAACGCGTAGGGAGGGTGGGCAAACCTGTCTCCGGCAGGGAATGCGCCGGTCGGCGGGGCGACGGCTCGGGCGGAACGCGGGGCGACAGGCGGCGGGCGGCGGAGGAAGGCGTCGGGCTGCGTAGGGAGGGCGGGAGAGAGGAAACAGGAAAAGAGGGAAAAGGGTTCTGATCAGATTTACGCGAAAATTAGCGACGGAATTATTCCGTCGCTAAGCTGGCGTAAATATATACAACTCCTTAGCGACAGAATATGTCCGTCGCTAACGACGTCGCTAAGTAGCGACAGAAAAATGCCGTCGCCCAATCCGTCGCTAACCGTAGCGTGTTTTTGCGACAAAAACGGTCCGTCGCTAAGCCGTCGCTACGTTGCGACGACTTAGCGACAGATCATTTTCCATCGCTACATCTGTGAATATCACGAAACTTAGCAACGGATTAGTGACGCTCGCTAAGCCGTTGCTAATTGGCGACGGAAAAATGCCGTCGCTACTATCCGTCACTAATTGACATTTTTCTTATAGTGCACACGATATTATGTCAGATAATGGCAGTCATTTCAAGAATGAGAGGATGAAGACCTTCTGTTCAAAGTTTAGGATTCATCATCATTTTTCAGCTCCGTATTATCCTCAAGGGAATGGCTAGGCAGAAGCCACCAACACAATTTTGATCCACATTCTGGAAAGAACTGTAGAAACGGGCTGTGATTGGCACAAGAAGATGCATGATGCGCTTTGGGCGTACCGAACCACCATTTGGACTCCGACCAATGCTACGCCTTCAGAGCTTGTCTATGGGACCAAGGTAGTATTACCTCTTTACGTTCAGAAGCCCGCATTCAAATTTACGTCGCCCATTGAACTCCCGCTTGATCAGTATCAGCAACAGAGATTAGTACAGCTAGATCTGCTAGATTAGAAGAGGCTCAAGGCAATAGAGCATGCTCAAGCTTATCGTTAGAGGATAGCTAGGCATTACGCCGAGTCAGTTATTGAGAGGAAATTCTGAGTTAATGATCTGGTGCTCAGATCGACAGCTCATCTCAAGCATCAGCCATGGGGCAAATGGTCACCCAATTGGGAAGGTCCTTATGTGGTTAATGAAGCATTGCCTCGCAATTCGTAATGTCTGATCAACGCAGATGGGGTGGAACTGCCAGATCCAATCAATGCTCTGCACTTGAAGAAGTTTTATACTTGAACTTTCCATTCTAGCTTTTGTATTTTTCAAAGAGCCTTTTTCAATAAAACAATGATCTTCTGTCATTCTCATGTTTTTCTTCATGATACTGGGACATTTTTTTATTTTATATACATCTATCTTCTCTTCAGTATATGCAGGCAGGATCAAACAAACTCTTTGCTTCAATTTTGTCAAATTTTCATTAAATCTTTGATCAATCTTTATTTTATCAATTTTATTCAATTTTATCAATTTCTCATCAATTTTATTAAATTTTATCAAATCCTTATTCTCTAACCCTTTCAGGTTAAGGGATAAACCTGATGCCTCTTTTCAACGAGGTACTCCTTTGTTCTTTCTATTCCCTTTCAGGTTAAGGGATAAACCTGAACCTCGTCCTGCGAGGTCCTTTTATCATCAATTTTTTCTTAAATTTCTTCCAATTTCTCACCAATCTTTTTTAATTTTTATTGTCAATTTCATCAATTTTATTGATTTTTCTTCTTCTTTATTAATTCCTTTTATCCTTTATCAATCTCTATCAATCTTGTCAATTTTGTCGAATTTCTATTCAGGATAAGGGATAATCCTGGAAACTGCCATAATTAAATTCAAATCTTAGGCCATCTTGGGTCAAAGATCTTGAATAAAATCCCTCATCTTCTTTATGATCGTCAGAATCTATTCATACCTTTTGTCAATCCTTTCAGAATCCGACTCCCAGGTTGGAATTATTTCCTTCCCATCCGAGTTCTGACTCAGGTTTTTGTTTTTTATTTTTATTTTTACTTTAAAGATCCGGGTTCCGACTCGGGTTTTTCCTTTCTATCTTTCATTTGAAGTTCCGGGTTCCAACTCGGACCTCCTATTGGATTCAACACTCGTGTTGGAACCAATCATTCCTTTGAAGATTCGAGTTTCCAAACTCGGGTTTTCCATTTTATCTTTATTTTCAAAATCCGGGTTCCGACTCTAGTTTTTCCTTTTTATCTTTCATTTGAAGTTCTGGGTTCTGACTCAGACTTCCTATTGGATTCAACGCTCGTGTTGGAACCAATCATTCTTTTGAAGATTTGAGTTTTTAAACTCCGGTTTTTCATTTTATCTTTATTTTCAAGATCCGGGTTCCGACTCAGGTTTTTCCTTTTATATTTTCGTTTGAAGTTCCGAGTTCTGACTCAGACTTCCTATTGGATTCAACGCTCGTGTTGGAACCAATCGTTCCTTTGAAGATTCGAGTTTTCAAACTCGAGTTTTCCATTTTATCTTTATTTTCAAGATCTGGGTTCCGACTCTGGTTTTCCCCTTTATCTTTTATTTTTGTGATTTTGAGTTTCAACTCAAATTTCCCCTTTTGATCTAATGCTCGTATTGGACCAAAGTGTTCCTTTGAAAAATTTGAGTTCTGGACTCGAATTAATTTTTTCTTCAGGATAAGGGATAATCCTGAAACACCGATAATCGTTCTCGCTCACATCTCAAGTATCTTAGAATGTCAATCTCCATTTCAACTCTGCATTGGAAAATTGAATGCTCGTTCTGATGCACTTTTGAAAACCAGTGCTCGTACTGGTGCATTTTCAAAATTCAGTGCTCGTACTGGTGCATTTTTCAAAACCCAGTGCTTGTACTGGTACATTTTTGAAAACCCAGTGCTCATACTGGTGTGCATTTTAAAAAACCCAGTGCTCGTATTGGTGCATTTTTTAACCCAGTACTCGTACTAGTGCATTTTTTAAACCCAGTGCTCGTACTGGTGTGCATTTTCAAAATCCAGTGCTCGTACTGGTACATCTGGCGCTTGTGCTAGTGTCTGGTTGACTGATCAGTTAGCCCTCCAAGTTCAGTCTTTGTACTAACCAATCATCAACAATTCAAGCTCTAAATCTTAATTTCAACCTTCGGGTTACCATTCTATGAAAAGTCAATCATTTTTTTCTTGCAAAAGACTCTCTTTAGGGAGAGTTCGAGGGAACTCATTCCTTTCACATGCAACCATCTTTTCGTTAGCAAGAACCCTTTCCTAAGGAGAGTTTGAAGGGACTCGTTTCTTCACAAACTGTTTGCAAAACAACAAACCAACTTTACACAAAAGAACCCTTTTTTCAGGGAGAGCTTCGATAGATGCTCGTTTCTTTTTGTTGCACCCAATTTTCTCATCTTTGGCCAACCCCTTCATAGAGGACCCTCTTCTAGGAAGAGTGTGATGGACTCGTTCCTCTGTGATACTTTTTCAACCTTATTTTTCGGCCGCCTTTCCATAAGAGAAGCCTAGAGATAGAGAGTTTTGACAAAAACTTAATTTCTCTTGAAAGTTTCATTTTGCAAACACCTCCTCTTTAGGGAAGAAGAGTATTTCCAACTTTCCCATTCAGGTAAGGGCTAAGCCTGAGTCTCTCATTTTGGGAAAAAAGAGAGAAGAATTTTGTCACAGACGTGTCGATTCGATGTCAAGCAATTACGTTCATCAAGGATTTCAAGAATATTTTTGCCAATTTGCTATCAAAAGTCATTGTTGATCTCAAAACTTTTATTGCACAGAGAATTACCTCAAACTACCTCTAGTTTTATTTTCAAAAGGACCAAACTTTTACGAATAAAGAGAAGAATTCAAGTTTTTTTCTGTTGGTCAACTAAGAAGATGAAGAAAAAATCTTCGATATGACAGGCAAAGGAAAATTTAATGATGTTGAAACGCCATAAGTGAACCGATATTGATTATAGCTATGACACATTCTTAAATACCATTCTTATGGCATTAAGGCAGTGAAAATATCTTGAGCGATAAAAAGAATTCACTCAATTCATATCGCCTGAGTCATTTAAGCTGCAAATCAAATATCTGCAAATGGGATCTCTCAATTGTCGTCAAGATGAAGACGAATATGCGAGCTTTCAATCACCTTGAATCAACTACAATTTTTATCATTTTGGCAATATTTTCCAGCTTTCCTGATAAGAAATAATAACTTGGTATTCGTTTTGATACATCTTGGTGTTGCCTTTTCCTTCTTTTGCATAGTTGAAAGAGTTGCCTTCCCCTCTTTCATAGAGTTGCCTTACTCATCTTTCGCATCGCTGAAAGATTTAACCTTCTCCTTTCTAAAAAGGATTGCCTTATTCATCTTTCGCTTTGTCGAGAGATTTGCCTTTCTCCCTTCTAAAAGGGTCGCCTTACTCATCTTTTGCTTTGTCGAAAGATTCACCTTCTTCATACTAAAAAGGATTGCCTTATTCATCTTTCGCTTTGTCGAGAGATTTGCCTTTCTCCCTTCTAAAAGGGTCGCCTTACTCATCTTTTCCTTTGTCAAAAGATTCGCCTTCTCCTTGCTAAAAGGATTGCCTTCCTCATCTTTCGCTGTGTCGAGATATTCGCCTTCTCCCTTCTAAAAGGATCGCCTTCCTCATCTTTCACTTTGTCGAGAAATTTGCCTTCTCCTTTCTAAAAGGATCGCCTTCCTCATCTTTCGAACTGTCGAAAGATTTGCCTTCTCCTTGCTAAAAGGATTGACTTCTTCATCTTTTGCTTTGTCGAAAGATTCGCCTTCTCCTTACTAAAAGGATTGCCCTCCTCATCTTTCGCTGTGTCTAGAGATTCACCTTCTCCCTTCTAAAAGAATCGCCTTCCTCATCTTTTGCTTTGTCGAGAGATTCACCTTCTCCATTCTAAAAGGATCGCCTTCCTTATCTTTCGGACTGCCAAAAGATTCACCTTCTCCTTGCTAAAAGGATCGCCTTCTTCATCTTTCGCTTTGTCGAAAGATTCACATTCTCTTTGATAAAAGGATCGCCTTATTCATCTTTCACACCGTTGAAAGATTTGCGTCCTGTTACCTTATTCATATTTCATATTGTCGAAAGAATTGCCTCACATCTCCTTATTTTTCATCTCTCATATTCCCAAAAGAGTTGCATCATTCAGGTGAATTATCTCTCCTAGTCCCATCACGGTTTCTTCATTCGAGGATTCCGTATGGTACCACCTGCTCAGGTTAAGGGTCAAACCTGAATTTTCTGCGAGAGGTCATCGATTTTTAAAAGCTGATTTCAGTCTCAGCAATGAGGCACCCCATATCATCCCTTTCCCAAAGCTTTAGGGAACCCCATTTTCCTCCTTTCGCAAAACCCTTTTCGGATCTGTTCATCCAAACTCCAAAGGTCCCATCATGGTTTCTTCATTCGAGGATTTCATTTGGTCGTCCCCTTCAGGTTAAGAGTTAAGCCTAAACCTTGTCCCTGAGGTATCTTCCTTTTCAGGTTTGGGTAAAACCTGAGCCTCGTTTCGACGAGGTTCCTCATTTCAAATGAGGTATGTTCCCCCAGTCTCATCAAGGTCTTCCTCATCAAAGAAATCCATACCTTTCATATCCATCCAGAAAAGGATCATACTTGAGCTTCACCTCACGAGGCATTTTTCTCAAAATGTCCCATCAAGGTCTACATATATTCCTTTCCCATTCAGGTAAGGGTAGGACTTGAGAATCATCCTGATATATCTTCGTCCCGTCCAGGTTAAGGGCTAAACCAGAGTCATTCCAAAAAGCTGATCTTGTCTCACCCATGAGACTTGATTAAAATTCTTATTCTGGAATCTTTGCCCAAAAGTCGCATCACGATTTTCTCATTTTTTCATTATCCAATTATATCATTTTTTGAGGATTTCGTCTCTCTAAAGCCATTCAGGATAAGGTATTAAGCTTGAGAAATCATGTCTTTCCAAATAAATTCTTCCATACCAAGTTCAGATCTGCTGACTGAGGCATTTTTCAAAATTTGGAGTGTTTTCTTTGCCACTAAGCTCGACTTTCAACCAACTTAGTAGCAAAGAGAGGCATCTGTGAACACCCCAAAATTTTCAAAATTTTGCAAATATTTCCTTTTTTCCCTTGGCCTAATTTTTCTGAAAAAATTGAGTCAATTTCAATCTAAATTTCAATTATTCTTCGGATTTACTGGAATCAAATCCATTTTCTACATTTAACTCAATTTTGGATCCAGATCCAGTGTCAAAATCTACATCTGAGCCTCGTTATCCAAGTTTTAAACCAAAATTTACAAAAATATCAAAAATAAATTTTGACAGCCTCAGATCGATCCATCCGGTATCCATTTGGATCCACTGTCTCATATTTCTCGATTTGAGGTCCAAAAACTCAAATATTTCTTCAAAATTTGGATCTAAACCCATTTTTTTGAAGAAATTTCCAAAAATCAAACCCGAATTCTTTCTTTTGTAAATATTTTTGAATTTTGCAAAATTAGCTTAAATCTTGTAGTTTTCAGAGTTTTTATTTCAAAAACACAAAAAATATAGAAAGCACAAAGAAAAGAGCAAAAAAAAATAAAAAATAAGAAAATAGAAAAGAAAGATACAAAAAATTGATCGAGTAAGCCTTTTTTTATAAAAATTGTTTTTAGTAAAGCCCCTTTTTAGAATTTTTTTTTATAAAAGAGCCATTTCTTTGATTTTTATTAAAGTTTCTCAGATTTTTTTGGAAAAACCACCTTCTCGACGTTTCTTCCCCTTTATAAAAATGGGTACAGGGGAAGGGGTCAGGCGCTGCCTCTTCACCATCGCACCCTACTTCTCCTCTCAACCTCTGCCCTCCGATCTTTCCTGGAATTACTGAAGAAAGCCCTCAGTTCCCTCTTTCGGAACACAAGCGGGCCAGGTAAGAATTCCTTCCCCTTCTAATCCTAAATTTCTTTTTTATTTCTCATTTTTGTCCGGATAAACGCACATCCTGTAAATCTGATTTGTATATAACAAATCAATTCACACAGTGCAATAGCAACAAAATCCGCATTCCTATATTTTGGTCTTCCTTCCCCTCTTTTTTTTTTGTTTCTTTTCTTTATTTACGATTTCCTTTGATTTCTGTTTTTCCTATTTCATTTATATTTCGATCTTGAGTTTCTGTTTGATGTTTTCATTCCCCTTTCCGTTCTGATTTTTCTACGGATTCTTGATTTCCTGTCTATATTTTAATTTTTCTGTTGGCACGCAATCCTCATGTTCTGCTCATCTCTGTTGTAGTAATGTTGCTTAGAACACTTACATGTCTGCAACAAAAAAATGTTGCATCGTTTGGGATCCTAAAACGTGCCTTGGATGACTGTGAGGCAGAGACTTTTACAATGAGAAAAAGGAGCGATCATGATGTTTCTGTAATCCCTATAGCTCTTGCTGCTATCAAGCTATTAGGAGAAGTAGCCAATGTCTCACTGCAATAAGTCCTCAGCAGAGGTTAAGATATAGGAGATAAAGAATTGCAATGAAGTTTAAGACCATGCCCAACTGATGGTCCTCCAGCATTTCATTCTCACCCAAAACACGCCTTAGAAGATCTGGATAATGACAGATCCCCTTCTGAGTTCGCTAGTTAAAAAAAAAATTGATGATTCATTTTTTTTTCTGCTTTGCAATAAATTGATACGATTCTTGAATAAAAATAGAATCTTGATCCCTCTAACTTTGTGTTAATTCTCTGTATTTTCATCCATGTCCCTGCCTTCAGATGCTTATACTCATGTTGTAGCACTTGGTTAGCATTATTCATCAGGTACCCCACCATGTGCATTGTACCTTGTATATATTTTTGCTGTAGCAAGTCTGGCACAAGACCACTCTCAGTCTTCATTATGCATCCATACGGTTCGCCATGGTCTGAGTTTGAAGGACTGAATCCATAACACTCAGAGTCATCAAATATATCATCTGCCATTGAGAATTTTGGATATCTTGCAAATCAGAGGATGGAGAGAGATGTAGTCCATTTCCTCTGTTTATTACACATGCAAAGTACTGTTGGAAGTAAAATGAATCCAGCTAGTGGCAAAATATTGTCTGATATTGTTGAAAGAGATCCAGGTGCGGGTCTTAACGTTGTTCATGAAGCCATGAATGCTCGTCAGCTGTTACAACTAGATGTAAACTCGAGTCATAGCTTTGCTCATGAAAATATGGATGTTTGTTGCTTGTTACAATTTGTTGCTAGTTTCTATTGGCCATAGGATTTGGCCTTTCTTGAAAATCTCATGCACATTTTTGTTCGATACTGAACATCAACTGAGCTAAGTTTCAGTTCTAGTAACTGTAAGAACATTTGCAGCAATGATAGTTTGTTTAACTATAGCGTAACCAGTGGTATCTCCATAGTGCCGCAGGCTGCTGGGGATTTCTGTCTGTTTGTGATGCAGCAACCCTACTACTACTGGGGATTCTTATATATGTTTTATAGCCTGCACCTCCGGCTTCACAACTGTCACATAGCACCCGTCACCACAAGTGTACTATCATCTCCCGCACTTTACTACAAATCACTACACTCACTTTCCCGCCATTTTTTTTCTCTAATATCCAACTATGTGCATTTCCTCCAGTCTGACTTAATGGTTGTATATACAGTTAAATTGACAGTTGCATCAAACTTTGATTCACGGTTAAGAAAGCCATTGAAGGGTCTTAATATCTCAAATTTGTAAGTATTAACTCTTCCATTGTATTTTTTTTTATTGTCCACCAGTATGTTATAAGTATGTGAAATCTGCTAGATTCTCCACTTAGCGTTCTATTAGATTCCATGGAATCGCTTCTCTTTACTTGATGTGATTGTCAGGATTATTGGTTTAGGTTATTTTCTTTAGGCATCACTATATTATGCAAATTTTGGTTTTTAGACTGGTAGAGTCTGCTAAAGACATCATTCCTTTGTGCACCATGTCATTAAGATTCATCTGTACTTCAAGTTTGTCCTAGATGAAGATGCTAAGGGATCTTTATTGTTGAGATTGACAGAGAGAATGTTAGTAGGGGATGCTAACTATAACTTTAAATATATTTTTTGAGAAGACTGGCAGAGTCTCATGTACAGTCGTCATACTTATTTTTCTATTTTTTTTATTTTTACTTTTTCCTTTTAAGATACAGAGATTTTAGTCCTGTCTTTAAACAATTGAAATCCAACTTGTGACTTGTCTTAGGCTGGTTTCAGGGTTAGCCTTAAAGTCCATTTGCACTTTGTGGTCCTGATAATTGCATTGCAGGATTTTTGGACAGCTTGTCACTCATCTAAGAAGACCAGGTTTGTACAATTGCAGCCAAGAAGAGACGTAAGCATTTTGAGGACATTAGTTGAGCTTTCTTCATGGAGTTACTCTCTTTAAGTTTAATATGATACAAATCATTATGTGGTCAATCTTTTAGTGATTGTAACAGCCAATGAAAACATATTCACATTGCATATCGAACTTGATTTGCGGTTGCCATCTTCATGAGATATGAAGTTAATCTTGAAAGCTTCAAGGTCATTGTCATCTATCAATTTTATCATGGACCCTTAGTTTCTGCATGTCTTGATTAATGTCTGCTCACTCATGTTACTCGTATGAGTCTTTGGTAAGACTTGCTCAAAGACCAAAAAGCTTGTCTAGATCGCTAGTTTTTTGCAATTGATGACCCATTTCTCTAAGTTGATCAAGTTGCTGAGCTATGCTGAGCCTGCCACAAAATAGACTTACAATTCCAGTTTCCCAACAAGCTTTTGGTGGTTTGATGCTACTATAGTATCTGCAGAAGTTAGATATGAGAAACCTGCAGCTGAAATCTTCAGGGCTGCTCTAGGCTGTGGGGCACAGAGGTGAAAATGTTTTACGAGATTTATAGTCGGATCATGACATCGACTGTCCACAAGGAGTAATTTAAAATGCTTGAAGGCTTTTAAACACTGCCAGATTTTTCATGAGTAGTTTTGACATCTCATCTGGAATGTGGTTTCTGGCTGCTATGCCCCGAAGAGAAAAGGGTTATGGCTATGCCCTTGGTGTTGATACCTGAGTAATCTATGTTTCAATCTTATTCCAACACAACCACTATCAACCCTCTTCATTACCTTATCACCACTTGTTGTGACTCCCATAGTAGCATCTGCCCAACATTGCTTAGCTTACACTGTTTTTCACAACATTACCATGTACCCTATCTTCACCTGTTTATATCTTAATTCACCTATCACCACTGCACAACACATCAATCTTCACCCACAGTCACACCTCTGCTGAACACCTTCACAAACTTACATTCAGCTACTGTACACTATAGTAACATCCTGCCACATTCATTCCCGCACTTACCATTTATGCCCTGGCACACATTTCCTACACTTTGTAATGCACAATATCATTGGAATTTCATCACATCATCATAGGCATTTGTTAAAGATTTATTTTTTGTACATTTACCATCACTATCCATTATATTTTCCTGCATCTTATACATATGTTATCATGTGTATCCCAGCATGAACATCATTCATGTATTCTCACAGGTACCCTTTCATAAGCATTTCAATTAAATACATGTGCATTGCCTCATTTAGTGTAAATATTATGCTTAGATACATATGCGCGTTTATTTCATTCAGTTTAGGATATCATATCTATACCTACTTTCTTATTTGCGTAGCTTACCATATATGTCCCCTTGTCAGCATATCCCTTTAGTTTCAATTTAACACCTTCTTTCCATGTTTGATACTTTGTTTTATGGCTAACTCACCCCTTTTTTTTCGCAGGAAACATGTGGAAAGTGTCATTCTTCTCTTTTAGTTTAAGAATTATAACTTCAAGTTTGAATCTCAGAATTGTAATAGCTAGATATTTAATGTTACATTTCCAGCTTTTAGATAGAATGAATGAGCATTGTAAATATCATCAATTGCTTGTTTCATACTATCTTACCCTTATTTTTCAAAATTTCACGAATGGGAACACGAATGACACGTGAATCTTTCTAATAAAAGGTGATTAAATTATAAGTTGACAATTTGCATCAATGATTATAGTCAGGATGTGAACAAAACTTAAGATTTTCATATTTTATGGAATAACATTGGATCCACACTAGATCCTTTTAAAAAATTATCATATTTTTCTAAATATTTTCTTCCTTTATCAGAGTTTTACTTAAAATTTGCTCAAAATATATATCAATGGCCACAGTCAGGATATATTGAGAGTTAATTTCATAAAGACACCAAAATATGTTTTATTCTTCATTTGAATTTAAATATGATTATTATATAATACGTTTTATGACCATAGTCAGAGATGTATTATCTTCTTAATCATTTTTTAATTTATTTAAAGAATGAAATATGCTTTTCAAAACCCAATTTCAAATTCTTTTAAATTCATTCATCATTTAGGATAGAATTGTATCATATCTTCATCATTCTTTTCAAAGTCCAAGTAATTTTGAGACAATTCTTCAAATATCTTCTTCAATTCTTATTCATAAATTCAAATTCATCTTCATCTTCATATTCTAAATTCTATTTTACTTCAAAATTCAAAATTAAATATCCCAATTTCAAAAGTTTAACTTAACTTTGAAATTTCAAATTAAAAAATTCAATTTCCAACTCAAATCAAATTTCAGAGTTCAATTCAACTTTAAAATTCCAAATTCATTTCCAAGATTAGGATTCAATTTCAAAATTTAATTTAATATTCAAAATCAAATTTCAAAGTTCAATTAAACTTTGAAATTTCCAGATTCATCTCCTGATTTCAAAATTCAAAGTTTAAATTCAAGTTTATTCTTTATTTTTTCAAAAAAATCTTCAAAATTCTATCTAAAAATTGAGTCTTGATTCTCAATTCAAAATCAAAGTTTTGAGATTGATTCTAAATCTCAAAATCTGATTTTCCTTAAAGTTTAAAGCTCACTTTTAAATTCAAATATGGATTTCCAAAATCCAAATCCATTTTCAAGGTCTCATTTGGATTTTTCAAATCCAATCTCCATTTAGGATTCCATATTTCGGATTCAACTCCATTTTGGATTTCAGACTTCGAATCCAAGTCCATTTAGGATTCCATATTTTGGACTCAACTCCATCTTGGATCCCAGACTTCGAATCCAATTCCATTTAAGATTCCGATTTCGGATCCAAATCCATTTAAGATTCAAACTTCGGATTCAAATTCTATCTTGGAATCCATATTTCAAATCCAATTCCATTCCCAATTTTAGATTTCAAAACCCATTCCATTTTCAGATCACATCTGGACTTCTTAAAATCCAATTCTATTTTTTATTCTATTTGGATCTCTTAAATCCAAAATTCCATCCTGATTTCGACCGTTAAATCTGAAATTCAATTCCATTTCAAATTCCATCTCCACTTTGAAATCCAGATTCCAAATTCAAATTCAAAGTCCATTTTAACTTTGAAACTTCATTTTTTTCTATCTCAGCTTCAAATCCCCCTTTCTCTTCATTCTTTTCAATTCAAGACTTATTTTCCCAACTCTGATTATTTCAAAAACTTAGAACTTCAAATATCTTTTCAAATCTATCTCAAAGCTCTAAGTAAGATTCAACTTTCAAAAATCATTCCTTTATTCCATTATCACATTTACTTTAGAATCACTTGAAAAATCTCAGATTTCCAAAAGTATTTTCTCAAAAGCATACACTTTTGCATTTGAATTGCACAAGCATGATTCTTTGTGTATTTTAGACTTAGAATAAATTCTTAGATGATATTTTAGCAAAACAAAAGGCATAAATTCAATTCTTGGTTCGGTTACCTCTGATAAAGGCGCCAAGAACGGTCGAACCTCGTACCAACGAGCGAATCCCGTCTCTCCATTTTTCCCATAAATTTTCAAAACAGAGGTGAGTGATTTTCAAAACATTTCTTAGGTCAAATGAGACCTTGCAAAAGAGTTCCTCTCTCTCTCTCTCTTTTTTCTCTCTTCTTTTTTATCTTTTATTCCCCTTCAAAAGGGAATAGAGGCTAGAAAGGCAAATAGAAGGAAAAGAGGAGAACCGAGAGGAAAATTTTTGCATGATCACAGAAGTTGACGATCGTGATGGGACCCATCTTCGTCCGGTCGAATTTGTGCCTTTTTGCTTTGCTTTGATATTATCTAAATCTTTATTCTTCCAAATGTCAGCTTCATTTCCATACAAACCTTAGGAGCCTAGACTCTGTCCTAGATGACATATAGGATTTAAGTATGGTTCGGTAGGACCATATTGAGGAGATTATTTCATGCTCACTTAGACTTAGGTCTGAAATACAACTCTCCTTAATTCTAGGGATTGAATGCAAATAATGTATGCAAGTGTATGCTTCTCTTCATTTAAAAAGTTTATCTCTTTAGGACTTGCATTAGAGCTTTCTGATTTATTGCATGTTGAACATGTTTTTGAAAACATCCCTACCTATATTGTCCCAGTCTTCACATTGTTGGGCTGTCTCACTGAACCATAGTTCAGGAGAGAGCCACACAACTGGACCACTTATTTGGGTTTGCGCCCTCATACCACATACCTAAGGGCCATAGTCCAAGGTATATCAGTAGGTGCTCAAGGATGTTGGAAAGCCATTACCTTAGAACCGGAGAAATATTTCTATGCCACATACTTCGAGCTTCGGCTTGAGTATATCGGCGTACCTTGATTGGAATCAGACGATCTTAACCATAGAGTTAGGATTAAGGTCCTACAAGCCATTTCAAAATATTGCATTTAGAGTCAACCTTTAGGGAGTGCTGTTTGCGCATCCTTGTTTGTGCAACTGTGATTATGCAATACTTTGTATTTCTCCTATGTATATCAAACCTTTTTAAAACCCTGAGTATATTATTCAAAATTTCCTCTTATTTTCATAAACCCAGGTGTATATTTTTCCTCTACCTACCTGCTTTTGTCTTTTGTGTCAAATTTTCTTTAAAAACCCTGGAAATCTCTTCTTCTTTTTTATTCCCTTGATCTTCCAAAATTTTCAAGATTTGTGTCTATTCTCTTTTCTTCAGGAGTCTATCTGTATGTCCTGCAGTTTATCTAATTCTCCTTATTCTTCTTTGCCCCAATATCATTTCGATGGCGTCCAATTCCCTTGATGTTGTCTTTCCCAGAGATCATGTCTTATATCAGATAAATGATGGATCCCCAGATCATTGGGTTATCCAGACTCATCTCTTCTTCCCTCGGTGGTATTATTCTTGGTTCGCTACCTTATCGCGTATGTTCCCAGACCACTTGGATGACTGTGGATTGGAGATGGCATCGACAATGGGCAAACAAATCATCAACGGAAGTCTGATTCAGGCTATGGCAGAGCGGTGGAATCCACATACCTGCGCATTTTGGTTTTCATGGGGAGAGATGACTCTGTTGATGGACAAATTCAGTGACATCATGGGATTGCCAGAACCAACTGGTCAGCCAGATGATCCGGTCGAGCAACAGTTCTTGATCAACGTCAAGGGGGTAAATGTTCGAGAAGCATTAGCCAGAGCAACATGGAGCAGATCTTGGCCTCTCACTGAGATCAAAGAAAGTCAGTTCATCGACCTATTTGGGCTATATCGCAAGTACAGAGCTTACGAGGAAGTTGACACCTTGTCCTGAGTAGCAAAAGACAGAATCCAGCATGTCATGGTCCTATGCACAGTGGGATTAGCATTCTTCCAGAACGGTCAGAATTTCAACGATGTCAGAGTCGCCCAATTCTTTCGCAGATGGGGAAGCAAGCAGACCCATCAACTTTCAGTCTCCATGGCAGCTTTAGCCTTTCTCTACCGAGGCTTAGCTCGCTTCCCCTTGGAGAAACCATTCTAGTGGAAGGATGTACTTATGCCTTGCAATCTTGGTTCCTGCAACATGTGCCATCAAAAGCCAGTTCCTTCAGATTCAACAGTAAGAAGCGGAAGTCTGCCATTCAGTGTCGAGCCTTGATCGAGAGTCTGCATCAGGAGGAGATCGTTTGGGATTACTTCGACAGGCAAGAATCAGTTCCTCGCTACACTTATGCTCGTAGCAAGCGCTACAGATTGCTTGGTCCTTTCTTCTGTATCGACTATCAGATAGAGAGGTGTCTTAGACAGTTCTCGCAGCAGCAAGTTCGTGTCAACACTCGCTTCCCGACGAGCCACATGCCAGAATTCGATCTACAGTCGGATCAGTGGTCTGGGGCATACCATGTAACCAAATACACTTGGGATTCTTTCATTTCTCTATCTATATTTTCTGAACCCAATGTATCTGCTGAATATCAAGAGTGGTGGCAAACTGTCTGCCAACCCCCTCTTTGTCTTTGAATTTATTTTTAATAAAATTTACTTTTTGTTTTGCTGACAAGCATTTTTGGGCCAAATATTATTTTGAGCGTAGATAACCACGATGATTGTGGCAACCTTATCTCCGACAATGGGGATGTTCTTTTAAATATTCTCCTCACTCTTCTTCAATATCTTTTTATCATGGTTGACGACCTCGCCAAGGTAACAAGGCACATTTTGTTGTCATGAAAATGATGACGCAATTGTCACAAATCTTATGCCGACCCAATCCCTGGCAATGGGATAGTCTTTTTAATTGTCTACCAAGTCTTCCATTTTTTTCTAAAATTGTTGTTTTGAAAAAGTTTCTTCCTTGCTCTAAACCATTCTCTTATTCCCCAGAAAAGCATTGACATTGTCAGAATGGTTCAGACAAGAACTGAAAAAGAAACAATTCCTCAGCATAGTGACAATGAGGCGGAAGGAATGAATTCTCCCAAGTCAGTCAGAGAATAGAGTCAGTACAAGGGAGATGATATTGATCCTGCCATATATGGTCTGTTTCAGAAGATGATGGCAAGGATGATGTCAGAACAAGCTGAGGCCAGTCTGAAAAAGGTCATTCCAAAAAGCAAACTGAAGAAGAAGGCTGTGAAAAAACAAGTCAAGATTATCAGAAAGAAAGTTCAGCCAGACACTACTTCTGAGGACACAGAATCAACAGAGGAAGAGTTAGAAGAAGAAGAACAATTTGTCTTTAGTCAAAATCTTCTGCGACAATTCGTAAAGATCATTGAAGAACCTGAGTCTATGAATAAGCCCAAAATTGGGATCCCAACTGAGGACCCAATGCACGAGCAATTGAAGGAGATGACTCGAGCAATCAAAGATATTCAGGCTAAGAGCAAGGGCAAATAAACCTATTCAGGCAAAGATTATTATAATGGCCTAGACGGGGATGATAATCTGGAAAATCTTCCTAAAAAATTCCTCAAATTTGATGGAATGAGCAACCTAAAAGCTCATTTAGCCACATTCTATGCGGAATGTGGCCGTTTTAGAAAAAATAACTGGGCCTTATTTATCTGCTTCCCCCGTAGTCTAGAAGGAGTAGCAGTCAGGTGGTATGCAGACCACATCAACCTTATCGAACTACGAGAGTTCGATAAAGTGGTGAACTTGTTCATCGAGAGCTTCATGTTCAATGTTGAGGCCTCGCCGACTCTCAACCATTTGTATAATCTAAGGCAGAATGAAAATGAAAGAAGAGGAGAATTCATCCACAGGTGGAGAAACACCTGTAACAAAATGAAGGTTCCCATTCCAGAGGAACACACCTTATAGATCATCCTGAATAACTTCTCCCAACCTCTAAGGAATCTCATCTCTGAAATTCCACTAGAGGGGGGGTGAATAGTGAAATAAGATAATGATCGATAAAATAAAATATTTAAGCAATAAGGCACAACACATAAAACACAGAAGTTATACTGGTTCGGTCAATATCCAGACCTACATCCAGTCCCCAAGCAAACCACTTGAGATTTCCACTATAACATCCGAGTCACCGGATAAATAGTACAACACCCTCTTCCCAAGAGGTCTTCTTCTTTCAACAAAAAAGGGGCACACCCTCTTCCCAAGAGGTCTTCTTCTCTCAACAGAGAAGGGCAACACCCTCTTTCACAGAGGTCTACTTCTTTAAACAAAGAAGGAATACAGTGAATAACAGAGTTACAATACTTCCTATAGAACCTTCAGAATGATATGAATGCACGAATGAAGGATTCTAAGAATGTTCTGTTTGTCACTCAGAGGATACTCTTTGTCAAAGAGCTGGACTTGACTTTTTCTCTTTTCTTTCTTTTTCTCTTTCTTTTTCAAGGCTCTCTTTTCAAATCACGAATAGAAATTTTTCTCTTTGTAAGCTCACACGTCTATTCCATTTCCATTGCTTGAATAGTTTATTTGAGTGTGTTTATATAGCCTTTAAAAAGTAGTCGTTACATTTTGGAATTGTAACTTTTTGAAATGTGAAATGCTATGTCATTTCAAAAATATCTTTTAGAGAAGTTCGAGAATGCCTTTTTCCATAAGAGTAAAATAGAGGGTACACTAGTCGTTGTATTTTTTTTAGGAAATACATATTTTATGTAAAAAGTCTATTTCTTACAATAGTACATTGAACGTTGGGTTGTAGTTTTGTCTTTATTCTAATTAATGATTTGAGGTACATTAGTACTTCTTTACTTTAAATGAGTGTAAGTACTATGAGTTCTTTGAGATATTTATTTGTACATAGTCATGTCAAGTGTTTTCTTTATGTTGTGTTTTTCAAAGTCTACAGAGAGAATAGGGACCAAAAAGAAGGTCGACATTCTTTGAGAAGGATATTAACAAGGATTTGTTACAGAAGGCATTAAATGCTTTGTAAAGAGAATGATGATTTCAAGTAAGTCGACATTCTATGGTTATGAGAAAAAATAACTAGAGTCCTTTAAAAAACATATTTTATTTGTTTTTCTTTTGTGTAGCCGATTTATGTTTTTGTCTTCTTCTTGTATTAAGAACCATTTCATTAAAGAAGGTAACTAAAGTCTTTTCAAAAAC
Source organism: Nuphar pumila (assembly GCF_984573655.1). Classification (NCBI taxonomy): domain Eukaryota; kingdom Viridiplantae; phylum Streptophyta; class Magnoliopsida; order Nymphaeales; family Nymphaeaceae; genus Nuphar; species Nuphar pumila. Next base: position 55,194,449 of record NC_143262.1, read on the forward strand.
ATATTAAATTTATTTTCTCCATGTAGTCGATGTTATGTTTTTGTCTTTTTCCTACATTCCTTTTTTCATGTTGTCTTGTATATAGTACAAGGTACAATTATTATATGACAAAATATCTTTTTCATGAAAGGTTGTAAGAAGGTACAATTATTAGTTTTCAAAAAGGAGCTTTTTGAAACTATCATATACTTTTATGATATAGTGTTTATGAATGAGTATGTAATATGCAATATGCAAGTTCCTGAAGGTTCTGTTACAAATGACTCTAAAGAAGAAAAAAGTCTTCATCTTGAGGTAGCCGATCTCTTCATTTGAACTTTAGGAAAGCATGGCTCATCAAGCTTTTTCTTCAAGGAGTATGATTGCACCATAGTTGTACTTGAACAGAGAGTCTCCATCCTTATTGGGTGAGATATCCTTGCATCAAATACTCGTTAGATTTAAGGCAAAACATATTCAGTCATAATATAACATTATTTCAAGAGGACATATTATCATATCATATAAAATCAAATGAGACAGTGTATCATATTATGTGACATCAAAACCGAGTTTCTCAACATTCTCCCCCTTTTTGATGATGACAAAATATGCTCCCCCTGTCCAAAAGACATTATGCATAGAAATAATATTATGATAAAAAAGTGAAATAATGTTTAAAGAGAGAATATTTCTCCAATAATGGAGACAGGTTTTCTCCCCCTTTGTCATGGACAAAAAGGAGGGATCAGAGTAAAAAAAAATTATTACAGACCGAAAGTATTTAAAAGTTATTACAGATAAAAAGTTTTAGTCAGAGTCAGTGGTATTGAGCTTGCGGCGGCGGCGACGTGAATCTTGGCCCATTGTCAAGGAGTCAAAGGCCTGTTGAAGAGAGGCTTGATTTCTGAGAAGTAGAGCCTGTGTATTTTGGATGTCGACGAGGGTAGAGAAGATGTCGGAGTCAGAGCTTGCTGGGGGATCAGCTTCACTGGTGCTTTCATCGTCAGAGTAATCTCGAGGGGACCCTTCCTCGGGGAGGTATGAGTCATCGAATGCATGATCAGACCGGTGAATGATGTCTTGGTGGAGAGGCACCTGGAAGTGCTGAAGGATATGGGTGATGAAGTACCCGAAAGGAAGAGAGTGGAAGGTCCGAAAATTGATCATGTTATTGAAAATGATACTGGACCAGTTGATGGGAAAGTTGCAGAAGATTGTATATAGGAGAAGGGAGATTTCGTTTGCCACGAAACCCTTGGAAGGAAGCTTTGGAAAGACGTTGGATGAGAGGATGTGTGAGAGGATTAGAGCATGAGGTTTCAGATTGCTCGTATGCCATGAGAAATGGGTGCAGCGAGTAGAGAGGACTTTCTTAAACACAGTTCGATCTATCGAAACTATGTTAGGAAGCTCAATGCCATAGGAAGAAAGGTTTAGAATGCAGCCTAGTTGAGAGATATTGAAGGATATGAGTTTTCCATGTACCATGGATGTAATAGTGGTGTGGTCACGGTCTACAGAGAGGTTGGTATAGAAAATTTTGATGAGATGAGGATAGTAGGTCATGGAGTTAGTCGTTCCTAAGATGTGAACAAAATCTTGAAGAGAGGTATGGAGGTCAAGGGATGTGAAAGCGTCGAAGTTTACTAGTTTGCCAGTTTGAATTGGCAAGGTGCTAATGTACTGAAAGTGGTGAATAAGGTCTGGGTACCTTAGATCTGCGGAGGTGATCACATTGGTGGAGGAGGAAGCCATTATCTAATGTCTTGAAAATAAAGCAGTAGGAGAGAAAGGAGCTTGAACCGAGAGAAAGTTTGTATAAGGATAGAAAAGTTCGAATGAAATGGTAAGAGATGAACCAATTGATTAAATAGAAAGAAGAAAATAATTGTTGATATGAAATGAATGACATTGGAAGAGAGTGATTTTTAGATGTGAGCTAAATGAGGAAATCCGTGAGGAGTAAGTTAAGAGACTTGTGAATGACAAATCAAATCAATGTTTGAGGATAGTGTATTATATTAGATTGAGGAGGACATAGTATTGAAATATATAGATTTTACTATGGGTGAGTTTATCGACTAGTGAGAGAAACCATTAATAGAGTATGGGGTGTCATGTTGAATAAAAAAAAATGATTGATCTTGAAAATGATGGCCTAATAAAACAAACAACTTTTTACTCTATGAGGAGGGATTCTAAATTCGTGAATGGAGAGTTAAAGACATAAAATAGAGTTAGAATAAATAAAGGTTTGCTTGGAGACAAGACTTTAAAGGTTCTCGATTTTAGAGAGATATACAATAAGATAGAGGCAAGGTCACAGATGGAAAGAAAGGTCATAGGGTGATCATGTGATGTGTACTTTGAAAGATATGACATTTTAAAGAAAAGAGTGCCTTAAAAAAATGTTTCATGATTAATGTGTTTTTATGAGTATACGTGGATATGAGAAGGACACATTTTGACTTTGACTAGTGGTAAGAGAGATGATGAGACAAAAAGGAGAAAGAGTTAAAAATATATATAAGAATTGAAATAAGAATAGACATGGAGGAGTCGGATTCAAAAATGTATAATAAAAAAATGTATTCGAGAGATGAAATGAGGAGACAAAGAAATATTTATGAATGAAGAGTAATAAATGTGAGTTGTCATAGAGAGAAGTGAGATGACATATATGGATTTTTGTGAAGGATAAAGAAGTAATAAAAAATGATTGATGAAAGACATAAAGTTATGATTGATATGAATTATTGTTTATATTCTTAAAGAAACTCGACAAGGTTAATTTTTAAACAAGAGTTGACAAGAATGGAGGCTTAATTTGTATACGAAAGAGATGATAATAGATAGTTTGTCGGGCTATGATATAACAGATGATATAGTAAAAAACAATTTACGTGAGAATATAGCAACTAGATCTTTTAAAGGAACCAAATAGTCATTCGATTTTAACTAATGAAGAGTATGAGTTCTCATAAACTAAGTAGAATAATTTATCGTAAGAAAAGTTTTTATAAAAGGACAAAAATAATAAAGGAGTTGAGTGATGTGAACATTGTTATGATGGCTTTTAATATAATTAGTTTTTATGGATATGAGAGAAAGGAGATAGGACAAGGAGTTATAATGGATGTGTACTTGAAAGATGACAAGTTGAAAGACATAAAGAATGTGTCTTATAAGAATATGAAGAGCACGTGAATATGGAAACTTAGTTTGACTAACAAAAATCGATAAGAAGGAAAGCTATTTAAGATTTAAACATAACTTATAAGAGGTATTATAATAAGTGTGATTAATTTATAAGTCACTTAGTTTGCATATTCCTAGTTCTCTTCTAATTCGTGTGAAGTCTTCATGTTTTAATGGTTTAGTGAATATGTCTGCTAACTGTTGATTAGTGGGTATGAATTCTAGTTTAATTATGTTGTTTAAGACTTGTTCTCTTAAAAAGTGGTGTCTTATTTGAATGTGCTTAGTTCGTGAGTGTAAAATAGGATTCTTAGATATGTTTATAGCACTCGTATTATCACAGAAAATAGTTGTATTTTCAAAATTTAAACCAAAATCTTTTAAAGTTTGTTTCATCCATATGACTTGTGTACAGGCTAGGCTAGCAGCAATGTATTCAGCTTCAGTAGTTGATAAGGATACACAGTTTTGTTTCTTACAGAACCATGATACTAGTGAGTGCCCTAGCATGTGACATGTTCCACTTGTGCTTTTTTTGTCAGATTTACTTCCAGCAAAGTCAGCATCGCTGTATGAGATTAGATCAAATGTAGAGGATTTTGAATAGAATAATCCAAAATCAACTGTCTTTTGAATATCTCATTATTCTTTTTACAGCTTTAAGATGTGATTCTTTTGGATTTGACTGAAATCTAGCTGTGATCATCGCAAAATTTTTCCTCTCTGGTGGTTTCTCTCTCTTCCTTCTCTTTTCCTTTTTCTGACCTCTATTTTCCTCCTTTTTGAAGGGAGAAGAATAAAGAAAAGAAAAGAAAAAGAGAGAGAAGAGAAAAGAAAGAAAGAAAGAGAGAAGAACTATTTTGCGCGGTCTCACTTGACCTTGATTTGAAAATATTTAGCAAATAACTCGCCTCCGTTTTGAAAATTTGCGGGAAAAATGGAGAGACGGGATTCACTCGTCGGTACGAGGTTCGACCGTTCCTAGCGCCTTTATCAGGGGTAATCGAACCAAGGATCGAATCTATGCCTTTTTGCTTTGCCTAAATATAATCTAAGAATTTATTCGAACTCTAGATGCACAAAGAATCATGCTTGTGCAATGCAAGGATGTATGCTCTTTTGAAAGATGTTTCGAAAATTTCCAAGTACTTCTGAGACGAACTTGATAAGGGAGTGAAGAAATGATTGAATCTAACTTTAGAACTTGAGATAGATCAGAGAAATTCTAAGTTTTTTTTTTTTTTGAAATAAATCAGAGTTGGGAGAAATAAATGAGAAAAAATGACTTGAGGCTTTAAAATGAAAGGAAATGAAGTTTCAAAGTCAAAATCGACCTTGAATTTGAATTTGAATTTTAGGAAAAGAAATGAATACTTGAATTTAGATTTTGAAATTTTAAATTAGAATAGATTGAGGAGCTCAAATGGTATTTAAGAATAGAAATTGATTTAGGGAGTTCAGATGAGATCTGAAAATGGAATTGGATTTGAAATCTAGAATTGGGAATGGAATTAGATCTTAAAATGGACTTAAGATCTGGGATCTGAGATCCGATGTAAAATTGGGTTGTAGATCCTAAGATGGATTTGGATCTGAAGTCTGAGATCCAAAGTAGAATTGGATTCTGGATCCTAACATGGATTTGGATCTGAAGTCTGAGATCCAAAGTAGAGTTGGACTCTGGACCCTAAGATAGATTGTGGATATGAAGTCTGAGATCCAATGTAGAGTTGGATTCTGGATCCTAACATGGATTTGGATCTGAAGTCTAAGATCCAAAGTGAAATTGGAGTCTGGATCCTAAAGGGGAATTGGATCTGAAGTCTGAGATCCAAAAGTGGAATTGGACTCTAGATCCTAACGAGGAATTGGATCCGAAGTCTGAGATCCAATATGAATGTTGGATCCTGGATCCTAAAGAGGAATTGGATCCGAAGTCTAAGATCCAACATGAGTGTTGAATTCTGGATCCTAAAGAGAAATTGGATCTGAAGTCTGAGATCCAATATGAGTGTTGAATTTTGGATCTTAGAATAGACTTGGAGTTAATTTCAGAAGAGGAATCAAGAATTTCTAAGTCTGATTTGAATTTGGGAAAAAGAATTTTAGAAATTGAATGTTGAATATACAGATGAATCCTAAGTCACTTTAGTCCTAGGATTTGAAGCTTGAAATGAATCAAGAATCTCAAAGTTAAAATTGAACCTTGAGTTTGATTGGAGCTTTTGAAAATGAATTTGAATTTTCAAAGTAAAATTGAACTTTTGAAAATGAATTGGGATTTTTGAATATGAAATGAAATTGAAATCTCAAAGTTAAATTGGACTCTGAGATGGGAAATGAAATAGAATTGAAAAAGATGAATAGGATTGAAGATTGATTGAAGAAAGTATTTACGTCACTTGGAGTTTCAAAAAGGTAATTTTGAAAATATGATGCAGTTCTATCCTAAATGATGAATGAATTTAAAGAATTTTGAAGTTGGATTATGAAAAGCTATTCCATTCTTTAAATGAGTTAAAATAAGATTGAAGATATAATACATCCTTGACTATGGTCATTGAATGTATTATATAATAATCTATATTTGAGCTCAGGTGAAGAATGAAACACATTTGGTGCTTTTATAGAATTTAAAATGAAATTAACTCTCAATATACCCTGACTATGGCCATTGGTATATATTTTGAATTAATTTTAAGTTAAATTCTAATAAAAGAATAAGATATTTAAGGAAAATATGATGAATTTTTGAAAATGGATCTAGTGTGGATCCAGTGTTATTTCGTAAAAGATAAAAATCCTAAGTTTTGTCCATACCCTGACTATGGCCATTGATATGGATCATCAACTTAGGGTTAATTTACCTCTTACGAAATGGTGCACGTGCCATTCGTGTTTCACCATTTGTGAGAATTTGGGAAATAAAGGGAAAGATGCATGAAAACAGGCAATTTATAATGTTCATTCATTCTACCTAAGGCAAGGAATGTAAATTTTTATTAGTATCTAACTATTACAATGCTTGAAAATGGAATTCACAACTCCAAATAGTGATGTTTTTCCACATATTCTCCTGTAAAATACTTGATTGGCAAATAAAAATGGAAGGGAATTATACATATCACCAAGGTTTCAAAAGATGCCAATGGTAAGAGAAATTGCTCACTCTTATGACAGAATAATGTATATACCTACATACATACTTGAATATATTATGTATACATATACTTATATATGCATAGATTCATACATGTACATATATATATATATATATATACGTATATATATATATATATGTATACTACTTATATACTTTCCCTATAAGTGGATGAGAGTGGCAATGTTGTAAACAGATGGTGCTTTTGTCAGCGAACTATACATGTAAATGCCGTGAGGTAGACCACAATTAGTGTCATAAAATGTGAGCATGTTGGGGCCTAATACAGGAGGGGGGGGGGGGTGACTTGGTAATGAGTGGATCTAGGCAGTCTGAACCGAAAAAAAAGAAAAATTTCAAACCTGTATAAGCTGATGTAGTTTAGGAGTTTGCTGACAACCTGCAATGAATCAATATTCACTCAATCAGAAATCAGTTTGAAATGGTATCGGCAAGCTGAGTTTCTACAGTGACAACAGGTGGGATAAAGTATCATGGAGTGGCCTAAATGTTGTCATTGATGAGTATATCATGCAGTGAAAATCAAAAGTTCAGATGGTGGAATGGAAGACAGCGTGTTACTGTGTTAAACTGGTGATGCACAGTGGTGGAAAAGATGGTGTTGTGAGCTGAGTATTGATTACAGAGCTGAAATATACAGGGTTGATGCTATGATGTGGCAGTGAGATAATTTCCTGCTAAAACAGTGACAACAATGCTGCTGTGAAATGGAGATGATGCAATGGTGGACTTATGCTATTCATATATACAGACTCAATGTCTGAATCAGGCCAGAACGTACCTTGGAGGCCAATGTTGTTCGTGCTTCCCCTGTAACATCTTTAGCAATGATAAGCAAAGGAGGGTCCTTAACTAAGGTTTTTTTTTTTTATCAAAGAGACAGATTCTTTTATGGTTGAGATCTTTTGATCAATCATCGACACCCCAGCATTTTCAATTCCTATTACTAAATTTTCAAAATTTGTGACAACTTGAAAAGGAAAAAAAAGAAAGAAAAAAAAACGAGCCGGGTTAGACAACTGCCTTAAATGATAAAGAAAATCTTATAGACAGAATACTATCTGCACCGGCCTTATTGATGGCCTCCATTCATACTTCAGCACTGGAATATTTCTCTTTAGATTATAGGTGATACCAGGAGCAAGATGTTGAAAAAAAGAAAAAAAAAATGATGAGGCAATATAGTAAAAAAAAAAAATGCTGGAATGCAAAGAAGCATAACTGATGCATAAGTGCAGTGAGCATACAATAAACAGAGATGTGAGTATGAAGACACATTCGTGAATGAAGTAGGGCATCCATACACTAATGGGAGGATAAGAGCCAACTTTCAGAAAACACTAATGATATGGGGAGAGGAAACATAACTACTGTTATTAAACCGATGAGAAAGGAATCAAGCGGGAAGAAACAAACTTCAAATTACAACAGTAAGCGTAAGGTAAACTTGATGCAAAGTAAAACATTATGAAATAAGGTGACGAGGCAAAACAATGCCACAGATTGAACGAAACATGAGACATGCTATTATGTAATGTGGTAAGTCAATAGCATGCAAATAAACTACTTTATGAAATGAACTATATGATGCAGAATGATGATCTGAAGGAACATAATACATGAACATCACACTCAGAAAATATGATGCTATGACATTACAATGTTAATGCAAGGGTAAAACTAAGGAGATGGCTGAGATGTAAGACAGATCAATAGGCTTACATATAACGATTAATCTAGCTTGAGACACACTCCATTGGACAACTAGACCATGCATTTCTAAATGCTCTGCCAACAGACCCAAAGAGGGCACGTTGATGGCTTCAGGCTCAGGTCCACATTGCTAACTAATTTTAGCGAATGGATTTAATCGTCGCTTCTGCAAGGCGATCTTTAGTGGATTTAACCCATCAAAAGATGGACAAAATCTGTAGGTGGGGGTTTGGATCAATACAACGTGTGTTGGAATAAATAAATCTCAAATGGTGGAGATGAGAAAATTTGCACTACGAGATCAACAAACTGGGTAACCACAATCATAATAAGAACGAGGGACCCTAACTTGATTGAGACCTCCTGCAAAGTGAGCCCGATCTGATACTGGATCAGATCGGACGTCGTTGTAAGGGTCATTTTGAAGGTAAAGATGAATCTGACAACCAGATGAGTAGGTATTTACATACAGATAAAGGAAAAGAAGTGACCATACATCATAACGTAGAAAACAACAATGAAAATTACATTGAGTGCTTAGACGAACTGTAATGAACACTAGAACTAAGCAAATATACAGCAGTAATGACCCCAATGGAAATTGAAGTATCACGGCCCATGAGAGCAAGAAATCGAATATTGAAATAGATACCATATAGAAAGTCTGAAATCCAATAAAAAAAAATGAAGGTGGGTTTTGGCAAAAATTGGGTCGGGATTCAGACAGATCGTGGAACACCACTGAATTTGATAACATGATCAAAGTAATGGTAAATCATAGAATAAAAAAAAAGGAAAAGAAAGAAAGAAAAAAAAGAAACTCAAAAGAGATGTTGGAGTTGGGGACCTCCATTTTCTTTTGCACAGAAGGTGGGTTGAGATTGCACAAGCAATCTAACTCCACCTATGGTGCTTTAACAAGGCAAAATCAGAGGGACGAACAAGGTGATAAAAATAAGAAGAAGAGAATTGCAGCACTATGAAAGGATATTTTAGTGAAAGGGGTACTGACCGGATTCTTGCGGAGGAGGTGTTTTAGGGAACCGGCTTCCTTCAATCACCTCAGGAGAGATCGGGGTAGAGGAGGACTGCTTGGTGTCCAAAAGATGCAAGAGCAATGGTTGGTGAGAATCCTCGATCCCCTCCTCTCCCTTAAGCCCTTGTTTTTATAGAGGGAGAAGAAGGATCAGGAAGGGGAGCGACGGTTGGGCATCGATGGGCTGTGGTGAGCGAGGATGATCCAAGGGTTGAAGAAGGAAGGCCGCACATGGGTTGGCCATCGAGGGTTCGGGTGAGAGAGGAATAGGCGATGGGGTGCCATTGAAGATCAAGAGTGAGGAAGTGGAGGAGCTTTCTGGAGAGTAGCCTGCGGCCGATGGAGGGCTTAGGGAGGAGAAACTGTTGGTAGATGGAGGGTTGAGGAAGGAAGGTCGCACATGGCGGGGGCTTGGCCATGGAGGGCTCGGGCGAGAGAGGGAGAAGGTTTTCGGATCCAGCGAGAATGAAGAGAGAGAACCCGAAATGGTGACCAAAAATGAGACAGAGGTGCGAGAGAACCGAGACAGAGAAGACGTTTTTCAAAAAGGAGGTTTTCAACACTATATATATATATATATATATTTTCTTTTGTATTTATATATATTATTATTATTATTATTATTATTATTATTATTTTTTGTTCTTTTCTTCATTTTATATATTTTTCGATATTTTTGGAATAAAATCCTAAAATTTACGAGAAAACAAAGTTTTAAAACTATTTTTTTTGTATTTTTGAGAAATATTTACAAAAGAGGGTTTTCAAGGCTATCTTAGAAAAATTTCTTCAGAAAAATGGGTTTGAACCCGAGTTTTGAGAACAACATTCGAGTTTTAAGCCTCATATTGAGGAAATTTAATTCAATGGGTCCAAGTGGATACCGGACGAACTGTTTGAGCTTTTCAAAAGTTATTTTTGATAATTTTGAGGATTTGATTTAAAATCGGATAATGAAGCTCAGGTTTGGATTTTGATGTAGATCCGGATCCGAAATTGAGTCTGCTATGTAAAATGAATTTAATTTCAACAAAATTTGAGAAATAAAGAGGAATTTAGATTTAAAAAACCGACTCAATTACCCAAAAGATGGAGGAAAAAGCAAAAAGGGGATATTTACAACATTTTGAAAAATTTGGGGTGTTCACACTAGCACACAAGCAAACACTAAACATTATATCTGGACGGCTAGCAGTTAAATAAAGAAGTGATCCTATCATACCTTGGTATACCTTTGTATCAACAGACTTACCATCTTCATCTTTGTCCAACACAGTAATAGTGCTGATGGGAGTAGATTTTGAAGCAGTTGAGTTCATGTTGAACCTCTTCAGAAGTTCACGAGCATACTTAGATTGATTGATGAAAACTCCATCCTTGGTTTGCTTAATACGTAGTCCAAGAAAGTAGGTGAGTTCTCCCATCATACTCATTTCGAACTCCTTCTGCATGGACTTAGAAAAATCTTCACAGAGAGTGCTGTTAGAAGATCCAAAGATGATGTCGTCGACATATATTTGAACAATTAGGGTATGATTATTCACTATTTTAACAAATAATGTAGAATCTGCTTTGCCAACAGAAAAACCAGTTTTTAATAAAAAAGTTTTAAGCCTATCATACCAAGCACGAGGTGCTTGTTTTAAACCATATAAAGCACGTTTGAGTTTAAAAACATGATCTGGGTATTGTTCATTTTCAAATCCTGGAGGTTGTTTTACATAGACTTCTTCATTTATAAAACCATTTAAGAAAGCACTTTTAACATCCATTTGAAATAACTTGAAATCCATATAGCTTGCATATGCTAAGAGCATTCTAATAGATTCAAGTCTAGCAACAGGAGCAAATATTTCATCAAAATCAATACCTTCCTCCTGGTTGTATCCTTGAGCTACTAGTCTGGCCTTGTTTCTTATAACATTACCTGTTTCGTCTAGCTTGTTTCTGAAGATCCATCTTGTCCCAATGATTGGATGATCCTTTGGTCTAGGTACAAGATCCCAAACGTCATTTCTTTGGAATTGATTCAGTTATTCAGTCATGGCTAGCATCCAGAACTCATCAATGATGGCTTCATCAATCTTCTTTGGTTCAAGTTGAGAAATGAATGCCATGTTTGCAATTCGTTCTAGCTGAGCTCTAGTTTGAACCCCCTTTGTTAGTTCTCCCAAAATCTGCTTTTGAGGATGATCTTTGATATCGACAAAGATTCTTTGATGATCATCTTCATTAGACTTAGCTGTGTTATCTAAAAATAAATCTGTACTTTCAACATCATCATCATTAGTTTGTATATGAACAGATTGATCAATAGATTCACAAAAACTAACATGCATAGATTCTTCAATAGTATTATGACTCTTATTGAAAACTCTGTACGCTTTACTATGACTTGAATATCTTAAGAATATGCCTTCAACAGATTTAACATCAAACTTATCCAGGCTATCTTTTGTGTTTAGGATAAAGCATTTACATCCAAAGACTTTGAAATAGTCTATACTTGGAGTTCTGTCATAGAATAGTTCATAGGGAGTTTTATTTAATAAGGGTCTAATGAGAACTCTATTTGTTATGTAGCATGCAGTATTAACAGCTTCTGCCCAAAAAGATTTTGCAAGATTATTGTGTTGGAGCATAGTCCTGGCAGATTCCTGAAGGGTTCTATTCTTTCTTTCTACTACACCATTTTGAGGTGCAGCTGTAGGAAAGGCAAAGTTATGAGAAATACCATGCAAGTTACAAAAATTTTCAAAGAGTTCATTTTCAAATTCTCCTCCATGGTCACTACGGATTTTAACAATAGAACACGATTTTTCGTTTTGTAATTTTTTTACATAAGATTTCAAACTGACAAAACGTGTCACTTTTGTTTTTCAAAAATATTACCCAAGTAAATCTTGAGTAATCATCTATAATGACAAAAGCATATCTATTATGATTAAGGCTAGCTACCCTAGAGGGACCAAAAAGGTCCAGGTGGAGAAGCTCTAAAGGTCTTTTACTTGAAATAACATTTTTTGATTTGAAAGAAGATTTTGACAATTTTTCTAATTGACATGCATCACAAAAATAGTCCTTTTTAAAAGATATGTTGGGTAACCCACGTACTAACTTATCTTTAGCTAGTTTAGACATGTATTTAGAATTGACATGGCCCATTCTCATGTGCCATAGATATTGAGTGTCATTATTAGCTATGAGGCAATGTTCTGTGATGTTTTCTAGGTATAGTTCATATATATTATTCTTTCTTATACCTTTTAAGATGATGTTTTCATTGGTGTCAGCTATGAGGCATGCATCATGATTAAAGCTAACATTATAACCTGTGTCACACATTTGACTGATACTTAGTAGGTTATGTTTTAAGCCTTTAACAATGAGAACGTCTTTGATAAGAGGTTTGTCTATGTTACAAATATTTCCAATACCAATTATCAAACCTTTGTTGTTGTCTCCAAAGGTGACGGTTCCTCCTTCTTTATGATGAAGAACAGCAAAAAGGTCTGGATGTCCTGTCATGTGCTTTGAACATCCACTATCTAGTATCCATCTGTTCTTCTTCTTTGGAGCCTGCAAAACATTAAGTAAATCTCCTTTTTGGTACCCAATCAGGTCCTTTTTTGTTAGACTTTGGAACCCATATCCATTTGGATTTGGGTTTGTCTATCTCTTTAGAGGAGTTAAAAAGATTATCATTGTAATACTCCTTATTTGGTTCAGATGAACTTTTCACAAATGTGGTCTTTTGATTTATACAAGAAGGTTTTTTGAAATGAGAATAGCCAATACCATTCTTGTAAAAAGAGACCTTCTGAGAGTATAAGAGTTTATCCAAGTTCTCTTTACCTTTAGTAAACTTGAAAACCGTTTTCATGAGGTTCTCAGTTTTACTTTTTAGCTCTGAAATCTCTACTTGCATATTTTTAGTTTTGGAGTTAGTAGAAGAAATTTCAGACATAAGCAAAAGATTTTTCTTTTTCAACTCAGAATTTTCACTGCTGAGTTTTTCATTCTCTTGAGAAAGCTTTAAATTTTCATATTTTAAAACTTTATTTTTGAAACTCAATTTTCTAGATTCTTCAAATAGTTCTTGAAAAGCATCTACAAGTTCTTCAAAGGAAAAATCAGAGATTTCACTTACCGAACTTTCGTTTGCCATGAAGCACATATTTGCAGTTTCGACTTCATCATCACTTGACTCTTCACTAGTGGATGGTTCTGAATCATCCCATTGAGCATGCAGAGCCTTTTTCTTGAAGAACCTCTTCTTTGGTTCCTCAGTTTTGGACTTTCTTTTGAGAAGGGGACAGTCACGTTTTAAGTGGCCTGACTTATTACACTGAAAGCACATGGGATCTTCTTTAAGATTTTTTCTTTCCTTGTGCCTGTTTGGAAGCCGGTTCCTTCTCACGAAGCGCTGGAATTTTCTGCTAAGTAGCGTAATTTCTTATTCTTTATCTGAGTCTTCATTCTCAGATAAGGCTGGGAAAGCTAGAGTTTTTTTTACTGGTTGCTCTTCTTCCCTTCTTTCTTTCATGTGGACTTCATAGGCCATAAGATTGCCTATTAAGTCGTCCAATGTAAGCTTAGATAAATCTTGAGCTTCTTCAATAGCAGTAGTCTTTTTCTCCCAATCAGTTGTGAGAGATCTTAAGATTTTCTTCACCTTTTCAGTGATGTTGGTGAATCTGGTAAACATCTCTGTGATGGGTTCATCTTTGTTCATTTTGAACAACTCATATTTTCTAACAAGAGATGAGATTTTGGCTTCTTTTACTTTGTTGGTTCCTTCATGAATAACCTCCAAAGAATGCCAAATGTCATATGCAGATTCACATATAGATATTTTGTTGAATTCATTCTGATCAATGGCACAATATAAGGCATTCATAGCCTTTGCATTTAGGTTTGCCATTTTCTTTTTTTCATCAGACCATAAGTTATAGTCTGCGGATGAAGATGTGTATGGATGCTCAACAATTTTCCATACAGCAAAGTCTATGGATTTGAGAAAGATAGCCATTCTGCACTTCCAATATCCATAGTTGGAGCCATTGAAGAAAGGAGGATGAGATGCGTGTTGACCTTCAATATCACGAGCATAAGAGGTAGATGCCATTTGTGCTGGAAGACTTGTTACGTCGAAACCTGCAAACCTGATCTGATACCAAATGAAATTCCACTAGAGGGGGGGGGGTGAATAGTGAAATAAGATAATGATCGATAGAATAAAATATTTAAGCAATAAGGCACAACACATAAAACACAGAAGTTATACTGGTTCGGTCAATATCCAGACCTACATCCAGTCCCCAAGCAAACCACTTGAGATTTCCACTATAACATCCGAGTCACCGGATAAATAGTACAACACCCTCTTCCCAAGAGGTCTTCTTCTCTCAACAGAGAAGGGGCACACCCTCTTCCCAAGAGGTCTTCTTCTCTCAACAGAGAAGGGCAACACCCTCTTTCCCAGAGGTCTACTTCTTTAAACAAAGAAGGAATACAGTGAATAACAGAGTTACAATACTTCCTATAGAACCTTCAGAATGATATGAATGCACGAATGAAGGATTCTAAGAATGTTCTGTTTGTCACTCAGAGGATACTCTTTGTCAAAGAGCTGGACTTGACTTTTTCTCTTTTCTTTCTTTTTCTTTTTCTCTTTCTTTTTCAAGGCTCTCTTTTCAAATCACGAATAGAAATTTTTCTCTTTGTAAGCTCACACGTCTATTCCATTTCCATTGCTTGAATAGTTTATTTGAGTGTGTTTATATAGCCTTTAAAAAGTAGTCGTTACATTTTGGAATTGTAACTTTTTGAAATGTGAAATGTTATGTCATTTCAAAAATATCTTTTAGAGAAGTTCGAGAATGCCTTTTTCCATAAGAGTAAAATAGAGGGTACACTAGTTGTTGTATTTTTTTTAGGAAATACATATTTTATGTAAAAAGTCTATTTCTTACAATAGTACATTGAACGTTGGGTTGTAGTTTTGTCTTTATTCTAATTAATGATTTGAGGTACATTAGTACTTCTTTACTTTAAATGAGTGTAAGTACTATGAGTGCTTTGAGATATTTATTTGTACATAGTCATGTCAAGTGTTTTCTTTATGTTGTGTTTTTCAAAGTCTACAGAGAGAATAGGGACCAAAAAGAAGGTCGACATTCTTTGAGAAGGATATTAACAAGGATTTGTTACAGAAGGCATTAAATGCTTTGTAAAGAGAATGATGACTTCAAGTAAGTCGACATTCTATGGTTATGAGAAAAAGTAACTAGAGTCCTTTAAAAAACATATTTTATTTGTTTTTCTTTTGTGTAGCCGATTTATGTTTTTGTCTTCTTCTTGTATTAAGAACCATTTCATTAAAGAAGGTAACTAAAGTCTTTTCAAAAACATATTAAATTTGTTTTCTCCATGTAGTCGATGTTATGTTTTTGTCTTTTTCCTACATTCCTTTTTTCATGTTGTCTTGTATATAGTACAAGGTACAATTATTATATGACAAAATATCTTTTTCATGAAAGGTTGTAAGAAGGTACAATTATTAGTTTTCAAAAAGGAGCTTTTTGAAACTATCGTATACTTTTATGATATAGTGTTTATGAATGAGTATGTAATATGCAATATGCAAGTTCCTGAAGGTTCTGTTACAAATGACTCTAAAGAAGAAAAAAGTCTTCATCTTGAGGTAGCCGATCTCTTCATTTGAACTTTAGGAAAGCATGGCTCATCAAGCTTTTTCTTCAAGGAGTATGATTGCACCATAGTTGTACTTGAACAGGGAGTCTCCATCCTTATTGGGTGAGATATCCTTGCATCAAATACTCGTTAGATTTAAGGCAAAACATATTCAGTCATGATATAACATTATTTCAAGAGGACATATTATCATATCATATAAAATCAAATGAGACAATGTATCAAATTATGTGACATCAAAACCGAGTTTCTCAACAATCTCCACGTCTCCTGCAAAATCGTTCATCAAATTGATCGAGAGAGACGAATGGCTCGAAACAGGATTGGACAATGGTCTCTATGAAGGTTACCCATTCATCTGAGGTAACCCTGAGCAAAAAAAGAAGGTACACGTTGCTTACTCCAACGATTTTTCAGGAAGTAACAACAACGATAGCGGCAAGAAAAATAGAAGGAACCACCTCAAAAACTCAGGAAGCTCCAAGGCTGAAAGAACAAACTCTGCAAACCATAAGGGAAAGTTCGTCAAGCCGCAGTCTGTTAATCCAGCGCAACAGCCTAAAGCCAGACAACAAGAGAAACCAAAGCATGATGGATGGAGTTATGATCGGGAATTCACAGCTCTAGAATAATCCCGTGAGGATATCCTAGAATATATGCTTTCTAAAGGGATGGTCAAACTCCCTAAAGTGGCGGATCCTCCAGTTGCTATAGGTAAATGGATAGAAAAATTCTGCAAGTTCCACAGGACTGTAGGACATGACACAGAGCATTGTTTTGTCTTCAAGAATATCATCCAGGATTGTATCGACAAAAATCTGTTGATCAAGGATGAGGACGAAGAGCAGCCTGAGATTTTGTCCAAGCCTTTCCCCAAACATTCAGTTTTAGTAATTTCAGAACATGCAGTTTTCCTTCAAGGCAGTATTTAGCTATGTTCCAGCCAGGACATTTATGATCATCATCAGGTCCTCGTGTTGCGTCAGGCACAGTCTTCCATCAAGAGGGTGGATATCACTTCAATTCTCAAGAAACCATTCGGTGAACCGGCAAAAGTGACAGTAGAAGCCACCAGGCAGATTCCCAGGATTCCAAGACGCTTTATTAAGTCAGCTTCAAAGAAGGGGGAAATGTCAGAATCAGTTCAGAAGCCTATCACGACGTTGTCGAACATCTCCATCCTAGATTTAACTCATGCTTCTCCTGAGCACCGACAAGTACTAGATGATCTACTATGAACGATCAAGGTCAAGCCAACCACGACCCCGCAAGACATGGCTCAGATTGTTAATCAAGCAATGACCATCGCACCAATAACTTTCTCAGATGAGGACTTGCCAAAGCCTCACACATTCCACAACAATGCTCTCTACATAGTGGTGTGGACCAGGGGCATGACTATCTCTCATGTGCTTGTGAACGGAGGTCGCAGCCTCAATATCTGTCCAGAAATGACGGCTAGGGCCTTGGGCCTCAAAGAAGAAGAATATACCCCAGATCCGATAACAATCTACGACTTTGACAATCACAGGAAGACATCCAAGGGGAAGGTCTTTCTTGAAATCTTCATCAATTATTTGGTGCACACTGTGTTGTTTCATGTGGTGAATGTGCCACCCACATACAATCTTCTGTTGGGACGTACTTGGATTCACAATGCCAAAGCTATTCCCTCTACTCTTCACCAATGCATAAAGTGGTCAAAAGGAGGCATGATTACCACAGTCTTGGGAGAAGATCCTGAAGAGAGGCTCCCGCAACCGATGATCCCTCGTCCTACTTTCACTGCAGACATCCCAAGCATTCAGGAAGTTAATGAAATCAATATTAGTGAAAGCCTAGATATGCTCAAACTAAAAAAAGTCCAGCCATCAGAGAATGTCACAACAGTGATCCAGTGGTAGGGACCTCACTTCTTCAAGCTGAGTGGGCACCACGATTGTGCTTCTTTTAAAGATCACCCTCTATTCCCGCAATTCTCAAAAGCCAAGAAAGGGTTCGATCTTCTGATGAAGCATGGCTACCAGCCCTTCAGGGGCCTTGGAAAGAATGAGGATGACATAATGGAACCGATCGTTCCCGCTCGACAGATTACCAGTGCAGGTCTGGGTTTCACAGGTCAGTCATCAGGCAGAGAAACTACCTTCATCAAAGAGGCAGAGTGAAGACAATGCCTTTGTTTTCTATTCTCTTTTCCTGTTTTTCTATCATCTTGTAGGGACAACCCAGTCCCAGTCCTTTCGTTCAAATCATATGTAAATATCAAAGTTGCTCAATCAATGAAATTTTGATCTCCTCTTCACATCTTGGCGTACCTGGTTCTTTGCTTATATCTTTGTCTATGGCATCATTCTCTGCTTCTGTACAAAATGCTATTTTTAAAATCTCTTACCTTTTTCTCAAAAACCTTCTTTGCGCTTTTCAGAATTGCCGAATCATGGCTCCTAAAATGCTCAAAAGGCTCATTATCAATCAAAATTTTTCCCGAAGTAATTCAAAACCAACCAGAATCTGCAAGGCAAAGGCAGAGGGAAGAGTCAGCAAGATGGCAGAACAAATTGAAAAGGTAGCAGAGTTTGACTCAACAATTCAAGAGTTCCCAGAATTTGCCAGTATTCAGAAGCAGGATGAACCATCACCATTGGTTCAGAATCCGACGGAAGATGTCAATATTGGTTCAGAAGATGACCCAAAAATCCTCAAGATTGGCTCTAACTTAAGTTCATATGAGAAGGAAAGGCTCATCCATTTTCTCAAGAAACATCAAAAAGTCTTCGCTTGGACTTATGAGGATATGCCAGGTTTAGATCCCAAGTTGGTTGAGCATCGTCTTGTGCTGAAGCCAGATTTCAAGTCAGTCAAGCAGAAATTAAGAAAAATGGATTCTCGAGTAGCACCGCAAGTTAAAGAAGGACTTGAGGAGTTGTTAAAGGCAGGATTCATCTGGACTATTGATTATCCAGACTGGTTGGCGAACATCGTAGCAGTTCCCAAAAAGAATGGCAAAGTCCGAATCTGTATTGATTTTAGGGATCTAAACAAGGCCACCCCAAAAGATGATTATCCACTCCCCAATATCGATATTTTGATCGACACCATGGCAGGTCACACCATGTTTTCCTTTATGGATGGATATTCAGACTACAACCAAATCAAATTGGCCACTCGTGACCAATCAAAAACTTCTTTTACCATGTCTTGGGGTACCTTTTGCTACACACTCATGCCATTTGGGCTAAAAAATACTGGGGCAACCTATCAAAGAGCAATTGCGGTTATTTTTTATGACCAGATGCACAAGAACATGGATGTTTATATGGATGACATCCTGGTCAAATCCAAAGAAGGAGAGGATCATCTTGATGCTCTCGGCCAAGTCTTTGAAAGACTCATCCGTTACAAGCTAAGACTCAACCCACAAAAGTGTGTCTTCGGAGTGGAGTCAAGCAAACTGCTAGGCTACATGTTTAGCAAGTAAGGTATAGAAGTGGATCTTGCTAAGGCAAAAGCGATAATTGATATGCCGCCTCCAACCAATCTCAGAGAACTGAGGAGCCTTCAAGGGCGCATTCAGTCGATCCGTCGCTTCATCTCCAATTTAGCCATGAGATGCGAGCCTTTCAATCACTTGTTGACAAAAGAAGTGAAATTTGAGTGGGGATCAGAATGTCAGCTTTCGTTTGAACGCATCTAGCAGTATCTCCTAAATCCACCTGTTTTGAAGCCACCAGAACTTGGAAAGCCACTTCTCTTATACATTTCTGTCAACCAGAATGCTTGTGGCGAATTTCTTGCGCAGTACGAGAAAGGCAACCGGATAGAGCATGCCATATACTACATAAGCAAGACTTTCATCGATTATGAGAAGAGATATTCTCAGATGGAAAAGACATGTCAAGCCTTGGTGTGGATGTGTTAGAAGCTGAGGCATTATCTGTTGGTGTCAGAAATCAAAATCTTGTCAAGGCTCAATCCTCTCAAGTACATCCTTGAGCAGACATTCCTTGCTGGACGGATTGTGAAGTGGCAAGTCCTCCTGATGCAGTATGACTTAGAGTATGTGTCTCAAAAGTCGGTCAAAGGCAAGTCTATAGAAGATCAGTTGGCAGATTTTTCATTGACAGAAGAGATCAAGGCGAAAGATGATTTTCCCGATGATCGCATTTGCAATATTCAGGAGTCCCCAGTTTGGACCCTTTTCTTTGATGGAGCCAGAAATATGTCTGGCATAGGGATTGGGATCTTGTTGATCACTCCCGAAAAGGAGATGATCCCTTATTTTCTCAAGCTCAGCTTTCAGTGTACTCATAACATGACCGAGTATGAAGCTCTAATACAGGGCCTCAAGATTTTGCAAGACTTCAACATCAAAATAGTACATGTCTTTGGTGATTCTTTGCTTGTTGTCAGTCAAGTTAATGCAGAATGGCAAGTGAAGGATTCAAAATTGATCCCCTATCAGAAAATTGCCTTAGCTCTCATAGGCAACTTTAAAGAATTTCAGCTCAACCAAGTCAAGAGGGAATATAATCATATCGCAGATGGCCTAGCCTGCCTGGGTTCCATTTTGTCTTTCAAAAACAGTGAATCATGTCGTTCCTTCGAGATTGACAGACTTGATCAACCTGCCTTTATTTCAGCTGAACAAGTAAACCAAGTCACTCAGAAAGTCTATGGATGTGTATGGATGGTCAAC
The DNA here is from genome assembly GCF_984573655.1 of Nuphar pumila. Classification (NCBI taxonomy): domain Eukaryota; kingdom Viridiplantae; phylum Streptophyta; class Magnoliopsida; order Nymphaeales; family Nymphaeaceae; genus Nuphar; species Nuphar pumila. The sequence goes on from NC_143262.1 coordinate 55,214,972, forward strand.
AATTTTCCATACAGCAAAGTCTATGCATTTGAGAAAGATAGCCATTCTGCACTTTCAATATCCATAGTTGGAGCCATTGAAGAAAGGAGGACGAGATGTGTGTTGACCTTCAATATCACGAGCATAAGAGGTAGATGTCATTTGTGCTGGAAGACTTGTTACGTCGAAACCAGCAAACCTGCTCTGATACCAAATGAAATTCCACTAGAGGGGGGGTGAATAGTGAAATATGATAATGATCGATAAAATAAAATAATTAAGCAATAAGGCACAACACATAAAACACATAATTTATACTGGTTCGGTCAGTATCCAGACCTACATCCAGTCCCCAAGCAAACCACTTGAGCTTTCCACTATAACATTCGAGTCACCGGATAAATAGTACAACACCCTCTTCCCAAGAAGTCTTCTTCTCTCAATAGAGAAGGGGCACACCCTCTTCCCAAGAGGTCTTCTTCTCTCAACAGAGAAGGGCAACACCCTCTTTCTCAGAGGTCTACTTCTTTAAACAAAGAAGGAAAACAATGAATAACAGAGTTACAATACTTCCTATAGAACCTTCAGAATGATATGAATGCACGAATGAAGGATTCTCAGAATGTTCTGTTTGTCACTCAGAGGATACTCTTTGTCAAAGAGCTGGACTTGACTTTTTCTCTTTTCTTTCTTTTTCTTTTTCTCTTTCTTTTTCAAGGCTCTCTTTTCAGATCACGAATAGAAATTTTTCTCGTTGTAGGCTCACACGTCTATTCCATACCCTTGTTTGAAATAGTTTATTTGAGTGTGTTTATATAGCTTATAAAAAGTAGTCGTTACATTTTGGAATTGTAACTTTTTGAAATGTGAAATGTTATGTCATTTCAAAAACATCTTTTAGAGAAGTTCGAGAATGCCTTTTTCCATAAAAGTAAAATAGAGGGTACACTAGTCGTTGTAATATTTTAGGTAATACATATTTTATGTAAAAAGTCTATTTCTTATAATAGTACATTGAACGTTGGGTTGTAGTTTTGTCTTTATTCTAATTAATGATTTGAGGTACATTGGTACTTCTTTGCTTTAAATGAGTGTAAGTACTATGAGTGCTTTGAGATATTTATTTGTACATAGTCATGTCAAGTGTTTTCTTTATGTTGTGTTTTTCAAAGTCTACAGAGAGAATAGGGACCAAAAAGAAGGTCGACATTCTTTGAGAAGGATATTAACAAGGATTTGTTACAGAAGGCATTAAATGCTTTGTAAAGAGAATGATGACTTCAAGTAAGTCGACATTCTATGGTTATGAGAAAAAGTAACTAGAGTCCTTTAAAAAACATATTTTATTTGTTTTTCTTTTGTGTAGCCGATTTATGTTTTTGTCTTCTTATATTAAAAAAAACATTTCTTTAAAGAAGGTAACTAAAGTCTTTTCAAAAACATATTATATTTGTTTTCTCCATGTAGCCGATTTTATGTTTTTGTCTTTTTCCTGCATTCCTTTTTTCATGTTGTCTTGTATATAGTATAAGGTACAATTATTACATGACAAAATGTCTTTTTCATAAAAGGTTGTAAGAAGCTAAAATTATTATATGACAAAATATCTTTTTCATAAAAGGTTGTAAGAAGGTACAATTATTAGTTTTCAAAAAGGAGCTTTTTGAAACTATCGTATACTTTGATGATATAGTGTTTATGAATGAGTATGTAATATGCAATTTGCAAGTTCCTGAAGGTTCTGTTACATATGACTCTACAGAAGAAAAAAAGAAGTCTTCATCTTGAGGTAGCCGATCTCTTCATTTGAACTTTTAGGAATACATGGATCATCAAGCTTTTTCTTCAAGGAGTATGATTGCACCATAGTTGTACTTGAACAGGAAGTCTCCATCCTTATTAGGTGAGATATCCTTGCATCAAATACTCGTTAGATTCATGGCAAAACATATTTAGTCATAATATAACATTTTTCAAGATGACATATTATCATATCATATAAAATCAAATGAGACAGTGTATCATATTATGTGACATCAAAACCGAATTTCTCAACATTCTCCCCCTTTTTGATGATGACAAAATATGCTCCCCCAGTCAAAAAGACATTATGCATAGAAATAATAATATGATAAAAAAATTTGAAAAATGTTTTAAAGAAGAGTATTTCTCCAATAATGGAGACAGGATTTCTCCCCCTTTGTCATGCACAAAAAGGAGGGATCAGAGTAAGAAAGTTATTACAGACCAAATATAAAAGTAATTTAAAAGTTATTACAGACAAAAATGAGTTTTAGTCAGAGTCAGTGGTATTGAGCTTGCGGCGGCGGCGACTTGAATCTTGGCCCATTGTCAAGGAGTCAAAGGCCTGTTGAAGAGAGGCTTGATTCCTGAGAAGTAGAGCCTGTGTATTTTGGATGTCGACGTGGGTAGAGAAGATGTCGTGGTCAGAGCTTGCTGGGGGATCAGCTTCACTGGTGCTTTCATCGTCAGAGTGATCTCGAGGGGACCCTTCCTCAGGGAGGTATGAGTCATCGAATGCATGATCAGACCGGTGAATGATGTCTTGGTGGAGAGGCACCTGGAAGTGCTGAAGGATATGGGTGATGAAGTACCCGAAAGGAAGAGAGTGGAAGGTCCGAAAATTGATCATGTTATTGAAAATGATACTGGACCAATTGATGGGGAAGTTGCAGAAGATTGCATATAGGAGAAGGGAGATTTCGTTTGCCACGAAACCCTTGGAATGAAACTTTGGAAAGACGTTGGATGAGAGGATGTGTGAGAGTATTAGAGCATGAGGTTTCAGATTGCTCGTATGCCATGGGAAATGGGTGCAGCGAGTGGAGAGAAGGACTTTCTTAAACACAGTTCGATCTATCAGAACTATGTTAGGAAGCTCAATGCCATAGGAAGAAAGGTTTAGAATGCAGCCTAGTTGAGAGATATTGAAGGAGATGAGTTTTCCATGTACCATGGATGTAATGGTGGTGTGGTCACGGTCTACAGAGAGGTTGATATAGAAAATTTTGATGAGATGAGGATAGTAGGTCATGGAGTTAGTTGTTCCTAAGATGGGAACAAAATCTTGAAGAGAGGTATGGAGGTCAAGGGATGTGAAAGCGTCGAAGTTTACTAGTTTGCCAGTTTGAATTGGCAAGGTGCTAATGTACTGAAAGTGGTGAATAAGGTCTGGATAACGTAGATCTGCGGAGGTGATCACATTGGTGGAGGAGGAAGCCATTATCGAATGTCTTGAAAATAAAGCACTGGGAGAGAATGGAGCTTGAAACGAGAGAGAGTTTGTATGAGAATAGAGAATTTTGAATGGAATGGTGAGAGATGAACCAATTGATTAAATAGAAAGAAGAAAATAATTGTTGATATGAAATGAATGACATTGGAAGTGGGTGATTTTTAGATTTTAGTCAAATAAGGAAATCCGTGAGAAGTAAGTTAAGAGGCTTGTGAATGACAAATCAAATCAAGTTTGGAGGAAAGTGTATTATATTTGAGAAGAAGTCAAGGAGAACATGGTTTTGAATTATTCTTTTATGTAAGAAAGAATTGTTATGTGAGAGTTTTATCGAGTTGTGAGTTTGTGTCATGTATGGAGTGGCTTGATGTGTGATAAAGCCAAAAGAGTGAATTGTTCTATGGTTTTTAAAGAGAGGTGAAATAATGGCCTAATAAAAACAAATATCCTTTTATAAGATATTTTTACTTTATGGAGAGTATTCGTGAAGAGTGTGTTTGGAATAGGACAAATAGAGATGTGTGAGTGACATAAGATGAAGTTTTTGATGAATCTTGATTGGAGAGAAAGATGTACAATATGAAAAAGGTCATGATTGCTAAAGACGATAATAGATGATATAGTAGATGATATAGTAAAAAAATTTTACGTGAAATGTAGCAACTATTCTATTGAAGATCGGCTAGCCTATTGTGAGAGAGAGTAGGAAAGAAGAAGATATTTTGATTAGACATAAAGTTGTTTTGAGAGAAACAAAGAGAAACTCGTGAAGAGAGAGAGAGAGAGAGAAAGTGGGAAATGATGGCCTACTAAAACAAGAAACAAGTGGGAGTTATTAAAATATAGTGCATGAGTTGAAGTGTAGAAGAGTATTATTCGTATGAGGGGTTTTTACAAGAGGACAAAAGGTGATGAAAGGATGTTATGAGATGAGTGATATGAAAGAGTGTCATAATTACTTGTAATTAAAGAAGGTAGTACTCATGGGTATGCGTGGAGGAGGATAGGACAAAGTGTGATTATTAATGTGTACTTGAAAGGTGACATAAAGAATGTGTTGTTATTCATAGAAGTTTTAGTTTGAGGAACAAGGTTTTTGGAGGAATTCGATTGAAGGAGTTCATAGTTTCTTTAGGAGAATAGTAAAGAAGTCAAAGTAATGAATGGAGATTCAAATCGTATGTGTGAGAGAAAGGTAACTAAAGTAACTATATAGTAAAGAGAAAGTCAAGTTATGAGAGACAATAATTGTGAAAGTCATGTAAAAGATAATATGACAAAAATGTACTTTGACATAAAGTTTCAACTTTTAAGGCAGTATGTGGTATTCGAGACCCTTAGAAGTGATTCTATTTAAAAAATATAAAAGGAAGACATGATTATTAAATTTTTAAGGTTCTTTTAGTATCCTTATTAAGATGAATTTTGTAAATATTATGAACTCGAGTGAACTTAAGTTTTATATATCATTCAATTTACATATTCTTAGTTCTTTTCTTATTCTTATAAAATCTTCATTTTTTAAAGGTTTAGTAAAGATGTCTGCTAGTTGTTTATTGGTGGGTATAAATTCTAGTTTAATTATACTATTTAAGACTTGTTCTCTTAGGAAGTGATGTCTAATTTGAATGTGTTTAGTTCGAGAATGTAAAACAAGATTTTTGGAAAGGTTTATAGCACTTGTGTTATCACATAAAATAGTTGTATTTTCGAATTTTAAACCAAAATCTTTCAAAGTTTGTTTCATCCATATGACTTGTGTACAGGCTAGGCTAGCAGCAATGTATTCGGCTTCAGTAGTTGATAAGGATACACAGTTTTGTTTCTTACTGAACCATGATACTAGTGAGTGCCCTAGCATGTGACATGTTCCACTTGTGCTTTTTCTGTCAGATTTACTTCCAGCAAAGTCAGCATCGCTGTATGAGATTAGATCAAATGTAGAGGATTTTGAATAGAATAATCCAAAATCAACTGTGTCTTTTAAATATCTCATTATTCTTTTTACATCTTTAAGATGTGATTCTTTTGGATTTGACTGAAATCTAGCACACAAGCAAACACTAAACATTATATCTGGACGGCTAGCAGTTAAATAAAGAAGTGATCCTATCATACCTCGGTATACCTTTGTATCAACAGACTTACCATCTTCATCTTTGTCCAACACAGTAGTAGTGCTCATAGGAGTAGATTTTGAAGCAGTTGAGTTCATGTTGAACCTCTTCAGAAGTTCACGAGCATACTTAGATTGATTGATGAAAACTCCATCCTTGGTTTGCTTGATATGCAGTCCAAGAAAGTAGGTGAGTTCTCCCATCATACTCATTTCGAATTCCTTCTGCATGGACTTAGAAAAATCTTCACAAAGAGTGCTGTTAGAAGATCCAAAGATGATGTCGTCGACATATATTTGAACAATTAGGGTATGATTATTCACTATTTTAACAAATAATGTAGAATCTGCTTTGCCAACAGAAAAACCAGTTTTTAATAAAAAAGTTTTAAGCCTATCATACCAAGCACGAGGTGCTTGTTTTAAACCATATAAAGCACGTTTGAGTTTAAAAACATGATCTGGGTATTGTTCATTTTCAAATCCTGGAGGTTGTTTTACATAGACTTCTTCATTTATAAAACCATTTAAGAAAGCACTTTTAACATCCATTTGAAATAACTTGAAATCCATATAGCTTGCATATGCTAAGAGCATTCTAATAGATTCAAGTCTAGCAACAGGAGCAAATATTTCATCAAAATCAATACCTTCTTCCTGGTTGTATCCTTGAGCTACTAGTCTGGCCTTGTTTCTTATAACATTACCTGTTTCGTCTAGCTTGTTTCTGAAGATCCATCTTGTCCCAATGATTGGATGATCCTTTGGTCTAGGTACAAGATCCCAAACGTCATTTCTTTGGAATTGATTCAGTTATTCAGTCATGGCTAGCATCCAGAACTCATCAATGATGGCTTCATCAATCTTCTTTGGTTCAAGTTGAGAAATGAATGCCATGTTTGCAATTCGTTCTAGCTGAGCTCTAGTTTGAACCCCCTTTGTTAGATCTCCCAAAATCTGCTTTTGAGGATGATTTTTGATATCGACAAAGGTTCTTTGCTGATCATCTTCATTAGACTTAGCTGTGTTATCTAAAAGTAAATCTGTACTTTCAACATCATCATCATTAGTTTGTATATGAACAGATTGATCAATAGATTCACAAAAACTAACATGCATAGATTCTTCAATAGTATTATGACTCTTATTGAAAACTCTGTATGCTTTACTATGACTTGAATATCCTAAGAATATGCCTTCAACAGATTTAGCATCAAACTTATCCAGGCTATCTTTTGTGTTTAGGATAAAACATTTACATCCAAAGACTTTGAAATAGTCTATACTTGGAGTTCTGTCATAGAATAGTTCATAGGGAGTTTTATTTAATAAGGGTCTAATGAGAACTCTATTTGTTATGTAGCATGCAGTATTAACAGCTTCTGCCCAAAAAGATTTTGCAAGATTATTGTGTTGGAGCATAGTCCTGGCAGATTCCTGAAGGGTTCTATTCTTTCTTTCTACTACACCATTTTGAGGTGCAGCTCTAGGAAAGGCAAAGTTATGAGAAATACCATGCAAGTTACAAAAATTTTCAAAGAGTTTATTTTCAAATTCTCCTCCATGGTCACTACGGATTTTAACAATAGAACAAGATTTTTCGTTTTGTAATTTTTTACATAAGATTTCAAACTGACAAAACGTCTCACTTTTGTTTTTCAAAAATATTACCCAAGTAAATCTTGAGTAATCATCTACAATGACAAAAGCATATCTATTATGATTAAGGCTAGCTACCCTAGAAGGACCAAAAAGGTCCAGATGGAGAAGCTCTAAAGGTCTTTTACTTGAAATGACATTTTTTGATTTGAAAGAAGATTTTGACAATTTTCCTAATTGACATGCATCACAAAAATAATCCTTTTTAAAAGATATGTTGGGTAACCCACGTATTAACTTATCTTTAGCTAGTTTAGACATGTATTTAGAATTGACATGGCCCATTCTCATGTGCCATAGATGTTGAGTGTCATTATTAGCTATGAGGCAATGTTCTGAGATGTTTTCTAGGTATAGTTCATATATATTATTCTTTCTTATACCTTTTAAGATGATGTTTTCATTGGTGTCAGCTATGAGGCATGCATCATGATTAAAGCTAACATTATAACCTGTGTCACACATTTGACTGATACTTAGTAGGTTATGTTTTAAGCCTTGAACAAGGAGAACGTCTTTGATAAGAGGTTTATCTATGTTACCAATATTTCCAATACCAATTATCAAACCTTTGTTGTTGTCTCCAAAGGTGACGGTTCCTCCTTCTTTATGATGAAGAACAGCAAAAAGGTCTGGATGTCCTGTCATGTGCTTTGAACATCCACTATCTAGTATCCATCTGTTCTTCTTCTTTGGAGCCTGCAAAATATTATGTAAATCTCCTTTTTGGTACCCAATCGGGTCCTTTTTTGTTAGACTTTGAAACCCATATCCATTTGGATTTGGGTTTGTCTATCTCTTTAGAGGAGTTAAAAAGATTATCATTATAATACTCCTTATTTGGTTCAGATGAACTTTTCACAAACGTGGTCTTTTGATTCATACAAGAAGGTTTTTTGAAATGAGAATAGCCAATACCATTCTTGTAAAAAGAGACCTTCTGAGAGGATAAGAGTTTATCCAAGTTCTCTTTACCTTTAGTAAACTTGAAAACCGTTTTCATGAGGTTCTCAGTTTTACTTTTTAGCTCTGAAATTTCTACTTGCATATTTTTAGTTTTGGAGCTAGTAGAAGAAATTTCAGACATAAGCATAAGATTTTTCTTTTTCAACTCAGAATTTTCACTGCTGAGTTTTTCATTCTCTTGGGAAAGCTTTAAATTTTCAGATTTTAAAACTTTATTTTTGAAACTCAATTTTCTAGATTCTTCAAATAGTTCTTGAAACGCATCTAGAAGTTCTTCAAAGGAAAAATCAGAGATTTCACTTACCGAACTTTCGTTTGCCATGAAGCACATATTTGCAGTTTCGGCTTGATCATCACTTGACTCTTCACTAGTGGATGGTTCTGAATCATCCCATTGAGCATGCAGAGCCTTTTTCTTGAAGAACCTCTTCTTTGGTTCCTCAACTTTGGAGTTTCTTTTGAGAAGGGGACAGTCACGTTTTAAGTGGCCTGGCTTATTACACTGAAAGCACATGGGATCTTCTTTAAGATCTTTTCTTTCCTTGTGCCTGTTTGGAAGCCGGTTCCTTCTCATGAAGCGCTGGAATTTTCTGGTAAGTAGCGCAATTTCTGATTCTTTATCTGAGTCTTCATTCTCAGATAGGGCTGGGAAAGCTAGAGTTTTTTTTACTGGTTGCTCTTCTTCCCTTCTTTCTTTCATGTGGACTTCATAGGCCATAAGATTGCCTATTATGTCGTCCAATGTAAGCTTAGATAAATCTTGAGCTTCTTCAATAGCAGTAGTCTTTTTCTCCCAATCAGTTGTGAGAGATCTTAAGATTTTCTTCACCTTTTCAGTCTGGGAATATGTTACACCCAGAGATTTCAGATCATTGGTGATGTTGGTGAATCTGGTAAACATCTCTGTGATAGGTTCATCTTTGTTCATTTTGAACAACTCATATTTTCTAACAAGAGATGAGATTTTGGCTTCTTTTACTTTGTTGGTTCCTTCATGAATAACCTCCAAAGAATGCCAAATGTCATATGCAGATTCACATATAGATATTCTGTTGAATTCATTCTGATCAATGGCACAATATAAGGCATTCATAGCCTTTGCATTTAGGTTTGCCATTTTCTTTTCTTCATCAGACCATAAGTTATAGTCTGCGGATGGAGATGTGTATGGATGCTCAACAATTTTCCATACAGCAAAGTCTATGGATTTGAGAAAGATAGCCATTCTGCACTTCCAATATCCATAGTTGGAGCCATTGAAGAAAGGAGGACGAGATGCGTGTTGACCTTCAATATCACGAGCATAAGAGGTAGATGCCATTTGTGCTGGAAGACTTGTTACGTCGAAACCAGCAAACCTGCTCTGATACCAAATGAAATTCCACTAGAGGGGGGGTGAATAGTGAAATAAGATAATGATCGATAAAATAAAATATTTAAGCAATAAGGCACAACACATAAAACACAGAAGTTATACTGGTTCGGTCAATATCCAGACCTACATCCAGTCCCCAAGCAAACCACTTGAGATTTCCACTATAACATCCGAGTCACCGGATAAATAGTACAACACCCTCTTCCCAAGAGGTCTTCTTCTCTCAACAGAGAAGGGGCACACCCTCTTCCCAAGAGGTCTTCTTCTCTCAACAGAGAAGGGCAACACCCTCTTTCCTAGAGGTCTACTTCTTTAAACAAAGAAGGAAAACAGTGAATAACAGAGTTACAATACTTCCTATAGAACCTTCAGAATGATATGAATGCACGGATGAAGGATTCTCAGAATGTTCTGTTTGTCACTCAGAGGATACTCTTTGTCAAAGAGCTGGACTTGACTTTTTCTCTTTTCTTTCTTTTTCTTTTTCTCTTTCTTTTTCAAGGCTCTCTTTTCAGATCACGAATAGAAATTTTTCTCGTTGTAGGCTCACACGTCTATTTCATACCCTTGTTTGAAATAGTTTATTTGAGCGTGTTTATATAGCTTATAAAAAGTAGTCGTTACATTTTGGAATTGTAACTTTTTAAAATGTGAAATGTTATGTCATTTCGAAAATATCTTTTAGAGAAGTTCGAGAATGCCTTTTTCCATAAAAGTAAAATAGAGGGTACACTAGTCGTTGTAATATTTTAGGTAATACATATTTTATGTAAAAAGTCTATTTCTTACAATAGTACATTGAACGTTGGGTTGTAGTTTTGTCTTTATTCTAATTAATGATTTGAGGTACATTGGTACTTCTTTGCTTTAAATGAGTGTAAGTACTATGAGTGCTTTGAGATATTTATTTGTACATAGTCATGTCAAGTGTTTTCTTTATGTTGTGTTTTTCAAAGTCTCCAGAGAGAATAAGGACCAAAAGAAGGTCGACATTCTTTGAGAAGGATATTAACAAGGATTTGTTACAGGAGGCATTTAATGCTTTGTAAAGAGAATAATGACTTTAAGTAAGTCGACATTCTATGGTTATAAAAAAAAGTAACTAGAGTCCTTTCAAAAACATATTTTATTTGTTTTTCTTTTGTGTAGCCGATTTATGTTTTTGTCTTCTTCTTATATTAAAAAAAACATTTCTTTAAAGAAGGTAACTAAAGTCTTTTCAAAAACATATTATATTTGTTTTCTCCATATAGCCGATTTTATGTTTTTGTCTTTTTCCTACATTCCTTTTTTCATGTTGTCTTGTATATAGTATAAGGTACAATTATTACATGACAAAATGTCTTTTTCATAAAAGGTTGTAAGAAGGTAAAATTATTATATGACAAAATATCTTTTTCATAAAAGGTTGTAAGAAGGTACAATTATTAGTTTTCAAAAAGGAGCTTTTTGAAACTATCGTATACTTTGATGATATAGTGTTTATGAATGAGTATGTAATATGCAATATGCAAGTTCCTGAAGGTTCTGTTACATATGACTCTACAGAAGAAAAAAAGAAGTCTTCATCTTGAGGTAGCCGATCTCTTCATTTGAACTTTTAGGAATACATGGATCATCAAGCTTTTTCTTCAAGGAGTATGATTGCACCATAGTTGTACTTGAACAGGAAGTCTCCATCCTTATTAGGTGAGATATCCTTGCATCAAATACTCGTTAGATTCATGGCAAAACATATTTAGTCATAATATAACATTTTTCAAGATGACATATTATCATATCATATAAAATCAAATGAGACAGTGTATCATATTATGTGACATCAAAACCGAATTTCTCAACAAGATTTTGGTGTGTCCTATGATATGATCTTAGCAAACAGTTGGTTTAGGAAGAGAGAGTCTCACCTAGTAACATTTAAAAGTGGGGTTAATACGAGTCAGATAGATTTTTTTATACTTAGAAAGAGAGATAGGGGTTGTTGCATCGATTGTAAGGTTATATCGGGAGAAAGTGTAGCTACACAACATAGAGTCTTAATTTTAGATCTTAAAATTAGAAAATGCCACAAAAGGGATAGACATAGGATAGATCCTAGAATTAAGTGGTGGGCACTGAAAGGAGCTAAACAAGGAATGCTTGTAGAGAAAGTAGTTAAAGAAGCTGATTGGTGTCTCGAGGAGGATTCAGAATCAATGTGGAATAAGATAACAGATGGCATGAGAAAGGTGTCTAAGGAGGTATTGGGTGAGTCTAAAGGCGGTGCATCGCTAGGTAAGGATACATCGTGGTGGAATGAGGATGTCAAATTAGCTATTAAGGTTAAAAGAGAGTGTTATAGAAATCTAAGTAAGAGTCGTGATAATGAGAATTTGAAGAAGTATATGATAGCAAAGAAGGAAGCTAAAAAAGTAGTTCAGAACGCGAGGGATAAGGTATATAAGGAGGTTTATGACAAGTTGGATACCAAAGAGGGCGAGAATGATATTTATAGGCTTGCAAAGATGAGAGATAGGAAATCGACGGATCTGGGTATGGTTAGATGTATCAAAGATGAAACACAAAGGGTTTTAGTCAAAGATGAGGAGATTAAGGAGAGATGGAAAGATTATTTTGATAATCTATTTAATGAAAGTCATGCTCAAGATCTTGGAGACTTGTCCATTCCTTTTCATGAGATGAATCGTGGCTTCATGCGCAAGATTCAAAAGAAAGAAATTGCAGAGGCTTTAAAGAAAATGAAATCAAGAAGGGCAGTTGGCCCAGATGGTATACCTATTGAGGCTTGAAAATGCTTGGGAGAGAAAGGTTTAGAATGGTTGACAAATCTTTTTAACAAGATTTGGCGGACAAATAAGATGCCTAATGAGTGGAAGAAGAGTACTTTAGTGCCTCTATATAAGAATAAGGGTGATATACAATATTGCACAAACTATCGTGGTATAAAACTCATGAGTCATACTATGAAACTTTGGGAGAGGGTGATTGAGTCTAGGTTGAGGAAGGTTGTCATGATATGGGAAAATCAATTTGGTTTTATGCCTGAAAGATCAACTATGGAAGCTATACATCTTCTTAGACAACTTATTGAGAGAAATAGAGAGAGGAACAAAGATTTTCATATGGTTTTTATTGATTTGGAGAAGGCATAGGATAAAGTACCTAGGGACGTTCTCTGGTGGACAATGATGAAGAAAGGTGTTTCTCTCAAGTACATTAGTATAATTAAGGATATGTATGAAGGAGTAGTAACCAATGTCCACACTTGTGGAGGGATGACAACCAATTTTCCTATAACAGTTGGGTTACATCAAGGATCTGCTTTAAGCCCTTTCCTATTTGCTATAGTGATCGATGAGCTTACGAGATCAATTCAAGAAAATGTGCCGTGGTGTATGTTGTTTGCTGATGATATTGTTTTGATTGATGAGTCTAGAGCTGGGGTTAATGCTAAATTAGAATTATGGAGACTGACATTGGAAGAAAGAGGTTTTAAGTTGAGTAAGAGTAAGACAGAATACATGAAATGTTGGTTTAGTAAGCAACAAAGTAGTGATGGGAGTGTAGTGAAGCTTGGTGAGCAAGAAATACCCGTGGATGATTGTTTCAAATATTTGGGATCTATCATTCAAAAGTATGGAGAAATTGATGGAGATGTAAATCATAGGATAAAGGTTGGGTGGATGAAATGGAAAAGTGCAACTGGAGTATTGTGCGATCGTAGAATGCCATTGCAGTTGAAGGGAAAGTTTTATAGGACGACTATTAGGCCCGCTTTACTATATGGTACGAAATGTTGGGCTGCCAAGGGACATCATATTCAAAAAATGAGTGTAGCTGAGATGCGTATGCTGAGATGGATGTGTGGAAATACAATAAAAGATAAGATTCCGAACAAGGAGATACGTAAGAAGGTAGGCGTTGCACCCATTGAAAATAAGATGAGAGAGAATTGTTTACGGTGGTTTGGACATATTCGGTGAAGGCCTAATGATGCTTCAGTTAGAAGGATGGAGAAATGGGAAAATATATTAGTTAAAAGAAGTCGGGGTAGGCCTAGGAAGACATGGATGGAGGTGATAGGAAAGGATATGAATGCTTTGAACCTCACCGAGGACATGGCATTGGATAGAAATGATTGAAGGAGAAGGATTCATGTGGAAGACCCAGAATGATCTTCTTTTTTGGTTCATATCACCGACCCCAATTGTTTTGGGATGAAGGCTCAGTTGTTGTTGTTGTTAAATACTAAATATCATATGTACTTTAAAAGAGTTAGGTGTATAATTAATTTCAAAAAGAATATCATGTTGTGAGAAAGTTTGAATAAACCATATTATGTATATGGTTGTGTTTCGAGAATGAATCATTCTTTTAACCTTCTAACCATTGGTGAGTTTCAAATCCACTTCTTATGGGTAAGTCAAGTTTATATCCATGTTTCGAAAATTACTTCTCTTTTCAAAAATCCAATCTTAGATACAAACCTCATTCTTAACCATGAATGAGTTGCAAAATGCCTAACATGTGTGGTATTAACATTTCTATCCATGAATGGGTTACAAAAATGCATACATGTTAGGCATTAACATTCATATCCATAAAAGAGTTACAAAATCATATTTCTTTTTATGAAAAATACAAACCTTAAGTATGAACCACATTCTAACCACAATGAGTTATTAAAATGCTTTACCTGTGAGGAAATCACTTGTTTATTCATGAAAAAGTTACGAAAATGCCATCATAAGTGACAATCACATCTCTAACAATTATTGTGCTAGAAGAGGTGATATGATTCATGAAAATACAAGACCAATTCTTTTAAAAATGATAAAGCAATCAAAACAACATATGAATCATCTTTCTTAGCATGAAACAAGGTTCAAAATGATGTAGCACCATTAGTATTGATGAACATTATTTTCAACCATGGGTTTATGTCAAAAATGCATATAGATAAAAAGAGATACATGTAGATGAATAATCATGGTTTTATCCATGAAGAGTCCTTGTCCATACCCTCATGCACTACAAAAATGCATGTTTGTACAGTTGGAGAAAAGAAGAAGAGCTTAAAAAAAAATCAAAATGCAAAAATAATGATTTACTTTTCTTCCTTGAAATGATACTTTGAATCAAACTTCAAGCTTTGCTCTTCAACCACAAATCATGTATAATAGAGTTCCTTTAAGGCACCCTACACTACACTTGAGTAGAAAAAGAGAGAAAATCCCAAAAACATTGGGAGAGATATATTTATAGGCATAAATTCATGAATATATGAGATGTGGTTTATATTACATGTAAGAAGCTACAGGGTTGAGATTGGTCTAACCATCTTCTCAAAAACAGTTTTCAAGATTGACCCTTGACTTCTAGTCATATGAAGACTTTCACAAATTTGGTAAGCTAAAAAAATGTTATTATTTCTAGCCTTTTCTATTTTTTATTTTCCTAATATTTGTAGAGATTTTGTCTTGGAATCTATGCAAAATCCCATTGGCTATACTTACCAAGGTAGACACTAGGCCAAAATTGCACCCCCCTTGGTTGGCTTTTAATTGGTTTCATTCTAACTTGTTTTAACTACTAGTTCCCTTTTTGGTATATTTTATTATTTGCAAGTTTTACTTTTTCTTTATATCGCTTTTTAGAACTCTAAAATGTGAAATTTCTATATTGGTCTTTATATTATTTTTAAAAACTCTAAATTATAAAATTTCTACTTTGGATCTTTTAGTTGGATCTGACCCTAATTGGATCTGACCCTAATTGGATCTGATCCAAATCTAAGTTAGATCCAAACTCTACTAGAACACTAGTAATTTTTTGTTATTTTAAATTCATAGTTTAATGAATAATTCAAGTATAATTTTTCACTTAATGTTAATTAGACGTAGTTTATAATTAAATATTGATTAATTACCAAATAAACACTAAATAATTATTCAGATTAATTAATTCCTTAATTTCTAATTCTATAAATGCTAATAAATCTTAATTAGCCAGGATAAATATTAAGTCAATATTTTTATAATTTGAATTTACTATACCAAAATTCTCTTTATTTCGATTAAAAATTTTAAGAATTTTGTGGGTTTTACATCCTACCCTCCTTAAAAAGGATTTCGTTTGAGAAATCTTATTACATAGCTAAGCAAATAGGTTAGGATATTTTTCTTTCATACTGGCTTCAAGTTCTCATGTACATTCCTCGATCCCATGATCTACATCAGTCAAGTTAAGTATATATAGGAACACATCTCGAGTGGTATCCAAAATAAATATTGATCAGGTGCTAACACCACATCCCAACAATAATATCAATTGGGTACTAACACTGTATCTCAAAAATAATATCGATAAAGTGCTAACACTATACGCCAAAAATAATATTTATCATGTGCTAACATTGTATCCCAAAAACTTTCAGAATGGGTGCTATACTTCATAACAGGCTTCAACTGTTTACATCGGGTTGTAAGTAGTAATATAAGGCTTCACATGATTTATCAAGCCGCAAGTCACAACATTTTTCCATGGCTATCATGCGAGTACATCATGTTGCAATTCAGGCTATACATGATCATATCATATCCCAGCTTTATACTATCAGGCTCCACATGTATACATTATGTCATGATTCAGGATCCACATGAGTACATGTCACAAATTTCGTACTATCAGGCTCCACATGTGTATATTATGCCGTGATTAAGTTTCCATATAAGTACAACATGTCACAAATTTTATACTATCAGGCTCCACATGAGTGCATTATGCTGCAATTCAGGCTCTACATAAGTACATGTCACAAATCTACTATCAGGCTCTACATGAGTGCATCATGGCATGCATTTCAAAATCCACATGATAACATCATGCTGCAACTATCAGACTCCACATGTATACATTATGTTACAATTCAGGCTCTACATAAGTACATGTCTTAAATTTATTATCAGACTCCACATGAGTGCATCATGTTGTATTTCAGGCTTCAAATGATGACATCATGCTGCAACTATCAAGCTCCACATGTGTACATTATGTCGTGATTCAGGCTCCACACAATATGCTATGTACTTCATTCATATGTGGGCTTCATGGCCAATTCGCGAGGCAACATATTACACAAATAATTCATGTCAGAAATAAAGGAACATCACTGTCACATGATTTTATGCATCATATGCCATTTATGTAAGCTTATGCAAGTTTTTCAAAGCAAGTATAGCCTTCATGTCATATGCACTTTATCTTATTGTATTTTCGCATAACCTTAGACATTTCATATGCAAATTTGACATGTTGTATTTAGCATAAACATAAACATGTAATGTCACATTGCATTTGGCATAAGCATAGACATTTTCTATGCATTTTTGACATATTTCATTTGGCATAAGCATAAGCATAATATTAATATTTTATATGCAATTGTCATACTGCATTTGTCATAAGCATAGATATTTCGCAAGTAATTGTCATATTTGCATTTGTCATAAGTATAGACATTTCATATGCAATTATCATATTGCATTTGGCATAAGCATAGTTCTGTCATATGCAATTTATCATATCTGCATTTTGGCATAAACAGTTCATGAGCAATTTGTCATAATTGCATTTGGCATAAAACAATGTATATACACTTATCGGAATTTTCATTTGGCATAAGCAAAAATTCATGTGCATGAGTGTTCCTTAGCATAGCTCCCTACACACCTGATACAAGAATGTATTTATTTCCAACGTGGTTCACGTAGGTCAGGTTCAATAGTTTACGTATGCATCGTAAGTTAGCACCCATGCATAGATTTTGCAAGTATGTGCATAAATCAGTTTTGCTAAGATACTTGAGTGTATCACGTATATGCTTACTTAGGTCATTAATCACACAGGCATACTATGTATGCTTTGATGTAGTTTGCAGACATTGGGATTAACCCTATGCACTGTGGATTTTCATAAAATAGTGGTTATCTTCTCTTCTTTTTTTCTTTAACTGGTTTATTTTTTTTCTACAGGGTTTGGACTGTTGACTGGTCTGCCCAACCAGCGTGGACTAGGTCTGGGTCAGGCAGGCCTGAGTTTAGACTTGGGTTGAACCAAGCAACTCAGTTCGGCCAGTCTGACCTAGTTAGGCATTGACTGCTCCTAAATTGCTTGGCTCAGTTTAGGCCGGTCTGGCTGACCAACCTGGTCCAAGTCTGAACATGGACCAGACCTGGTCTGAACTGTGGGCATGGTTCAGGCTGGGTCTGTTCAACTAAGGTGAGCACCCTACCAAAAATATATGAAACCTATTTTTTTTCTTTCTAAAAATGTTTCATATATAGATGGTGTGTATATGCTTTTTTTAATCTATAAAATTAGATATCACATGTGGTTTAAGAGAGTTAGGTGTTATAACTAAGTTTTGAACAAAACTACTATGTAGTGAGAAGGTTCAAACAAACCATATGATGTCTATGGTTGGTGTTTAAAAAATGGGCATCCTTCTAACCATGAGTGAGCTTGAATCTACTACTCATGTGTGAGTCAAATTTATGCCCATGTTTCAAAATCACTCCTCTTTTCAAAAATTTGATATTGGTTATAAATCACCTTCTTGATCATGGATGAGTTTGCAAAAATTCCTAACACTTGAGGTATTAATATTTTATCCACAAATAAATTTTGAAACCGCATAACCTTGAGGCACTAACCTTTCTATCCATGAAATAGCTATAAAATCACTTTTTCTTTTGTAAGAAACACAAACCCTAAGTATGAACCATATTCTAACCACAAAGAAATACTAGAATACTTAACATATGAGAAAATCATATATTTATTTATGAAAGAGTTGCAAAAATATCATCAATAGTGAGAATCACATTTCCAACCATGAATGTGTTAGAGAAAGACATATGATTCAAGAAATACAAAAACAATTCTTTCAAGAATGATAAAGCAACCAAAATAATATGCAAATCATTTTTCTTAGTATGAAACATGGTTCAAAATAGTGAAACACCATTAGAATTGGTGAACATTCTTTTCGTTCATAGGTTTATGTCAAAATCGTATGTGGGTCAAGAGAGTAAGTATATAGATGAAAAATCATGGTTTAATCCATGAAGAGTCCTCCATACCCACATGCACGATGAAAATGCATGTTTGTACGGTTGGGGGAGAGAATAAGAAGAGCTTAAATAAAAATCACAATGCTAAGATAAAGATTAACTTACAATTTTTTCTTGAAAAGAAGCTTTGAATTCGACTTCAAACTTTGTTCTTCAACCACAAATCGTGTAGAATAGAGTTCCTCTAGAGCACCCTACACTACACTTAAGTAGAAAAAGAGAGAAACTCCAAAATTGTTGGGAGAGAGGAAGAGAAAAAAGAGAGAGAAAATGCTCTAGAATGCCTCTCTTCTACTTTTTGAGAGGTATTTATAAGCAAAAATCCATGAGTAGGCAAGATATATGGTTTAGATTACATGTAAGAAGATGGAGGGTTGAGATTGGTCTAACCCTTTTCTCAGAAAAAGGTTCTCAAGTATGACCCTTGACTTCCTTTAGTCATGTGAAAACTTTCACAAATTTGGTAAGCTATAAAAATGTTAATATTTCTAGCCTTTTCTATTTTTTATTTTCTTAAGATTTCTAGAGATTTCACCTTGGGATCCATGCAGAATCCCATTAGCTATAATTACCAAGGTAGGGACTAGGCCAAAATCGCCCCTCTTTTAGTTAGCTTCTAGTTGGTTTCATTCCAACTAGTTCTAACTACTAGTTACCTTTTTTGTACATTTTATTATTTGCTAGTTTTATTTTTTTTATATTACTTTTAGAAACTTTAAATTATAGATTTTTTTATATTGGTCCTTATTTTACTTTTAGAAACTCTAAATTATAAATTTTTTACTTTGGATCTTCTAGTTGGATCTGACCCCAATTGAATCTGGTCCAAATCCAAATTAGATCCAAACTCTACAAGAACATTTTAATCATTTTTTCCTTAATTTCAAATTCATAGTTTAATGAATAATTTGAGTGTAATTATTCATTTAAGGTCAATTTGACATAGTTTATAATTAACAAATAAACACTAATTTAATTAATTACTCTAACTAATTAATACCTTGATTTCTAGTTTTAAAAATACTAATAATCTTAATTAGCCAGGACAAATATTAAGTCATTATTTTCACAACTTGAATTTTTCACACCAAAAATTCTCTTTATTTTGATTAGAATTTTCAGAATTTTTGTGGGTCTTATGTCCTACCCCTCTTAAAAAGGATTTCGTCCTCAAAATCTTATTACGTAGATAAGTAAAAAGGTTAGGATATTTTTCTCTCATACTGGCTTCAGGTTCCCATGTACATTTCTCGATGACATGGTATTGCCAACGTACTTTGAGTAATGGGATCGTCTTTGATCACAGAACTTGATCTCGATGATCAATGATTTCTACTAGTTATTATGACATAGTTAGATCCTCTTGCACCTCCACATCCTCATATCTGATGACGTGGGAAGGGTCGTGAATGTATTTCCGCAACATAGATACATGAAAAACGTTATGAATCTAGGCATACTGTAGCAGTAACTCTACACGATATGCTGCTTTGCCGATCCGTTTCAAGATTTTGAACAGTCCAACGAATCTCAGACTTAACTTTCCCTTTATATCAAATCTGAACACATTTTTAGTAGGAGACACTTTCATAAATACCATATCTCCTTTCGCAAAAGTGAGCTTCCGATGCCACTGGTTGGCATAACTCATCTGTTGGTTCTGGGCAACTTTCAACTTATCTCGAATTTTCTGAACTTGTTGAGTGTAGTGTTGCAATACCATTGGTGATTCGGTTAATCACTCACAGATATCATTTCAATAAGTTGGTGATCTACATGGCCTCCCATATAAAGCTTCCTATGGAGCCATCCCAATACTTGCATGATAGTTGTTATTACATACAAACATGCATTTTTGTAGTGCGTGTGGGTATGAAAAATGACTTTTTATGAATAAAACCATGATTCTTTATTCATATGTTTCTCTTTTTACCTATATGCGTTTTTTATATAAACCCACGGTTGAAAATGATGTTCACCAATACTAATGGTGCTACATCATTTTGAACCTTATTTCATGCTAAGAAAGATGATTCGTATGTTGTTTTGATTGCTTTATCATTTTTAAAAGAATTGTTCTTGTATTTTCATGAATCATATCACCTCTTCTAGCACAATAATGGTTAGAGATGTGATTGTCACTTATGATGGCATTTTCGCAACTCTTTCACGAATAAACATGTGATTTCCTCATAGGTAAGTCACTTTTGTAACTCATTGTGCTTAGAATGTGGTTCATACTTAGGGTTTGTATTTTTCATAAAAGAAATGTGATTTTGTAAATCTTTTATGGATAGGAATGTTAATGCCTCACTTGTATGCATTTTTGTAACCCATTCATGGATAGAAATGTTAATACCACACATGTTAGGCATTTTGCAACTCATTCATGGTCAATAATGTGGTTTGTATCTAAGATTCATTTTTTGAAAAGAGATGTGATTTTTGAAACATGGATATAAACTTGACTCACCCATAAGAAGTGGATTTGAAACTCATCAATGGTTAGAAGGTTAAAAGAATGATTCATTCTCGAAAGACAACCATATACATAATATGGTTTATTCAAACTTTCTCACAACATGATATTCTTTTTTAAATTAATTATACACCTAACTCTTTTAAAGTACATATGATATTTAGTATTTAACAAATCAAAAATATATATATTGCAATCATATGTGAAAACGTTTGTTTTGAAAGAAAAAAAAAAGATGCTATATATATATATATTCACAACATTCAACACATGCTAGCCAGACCGACCTAAACTGTGCCCACAGTTCAGACCTGGTCTAGACCCTACTTAGACCTGACAGGTCTGAATTAGGTCATGGTTTAGACCCGGATAGGGAAGGTCAGCCAGACCAGCCTGAACTGAGTCACTCGATTCAGGTGCAGTCTGCGCCTAATTGAGTTAGACTGGCTGAACCCAGTGGCTCAATTTAGCCCAGGTTTGAACACAAGCCAATCTGACTAGCCTGACCCAGACCCAGTCTAAGTTGGCTAGGCAGACCAGTTGACAGTCCCTATCTTGCAAAAAAAAAGGGAAGAAACAGTTAGAAAAAAAATACATGTCCTCCTTGGCAACTGCCTATATTACATAAGTGTTAAAGCCATCTGCCCATGAACTGATTCACAAGTGCAAACAGGGTAGACATATGTGATCCATGATCTAAATATATCATACATGAACACATGAGTAATGTGCTCATGTATTTCATTAAAGTGGATTTATGCAAAGACTTATGAGTCGATGGATGGGTGCATACGTGTTATGTGATCTATTGAGTTTGAGTCCACATGAACCATGTAGGAATACATTTATGCAAAATGCAAGACTTACATATGACAATTGCATATGAAGTGTCTATGCTTATATGCAATATGAAAATTGCATATGACATGCCTATGCTTATGCCAAATGCAAATATGACAATTGCTTATGAAATGTGTATGTTTATGCCAAATGCAATATGACAATTGCATATAAAATATCTATGCTTATGCCAAAATGCAATATAACATGATTGCTTATGAAATTTTTATGCTTATGCCGAATGCAATATGACAAATTGCATATGAAATGCCTATGCTTATGCTAAATGCAATATGACATGAAATGTTTATGTTTATGCCAAATGCAATATGTCGAAAGTGCATATGAAATGTTTATGCTTATGTCGAATGCAATATGACATGAAATGTCTATATTTATGTTGAATGCAGTATGAAAAATTTGCATATGAAATGCCTATATTTATGCTAAAATGCAATAAGATAAAGTGCATATGAAATGAAGTCTATACTTGTTTTGAAAAACTTGCATAAGCTTACATAAATGGCATATGATACATAAAAGCATGTGATAATGATCTTCCTTGTTATTGATATGAACTATTCATGTAATTTGTTGCCTCACAAACTTGCCATGAAGCCCACATATGAATGAAGTACATAGCATGTTGTAGAAATGCATCAATATGCATATGAAAGTTATATTTTTTTTGTGCTATAACAAGAAACATTGAGGTATAAGTAAACATCATGGACTTGTGTGTGGACATTATCTGATGTATGAAATAAATGTTGAAAAGCATAGCTGGGTAATGCTCTCTTGTGAGCTTGGGTGGACCGTGGACCCATAATTGTGAGAGGAAGTCTCACTTCACATGCATACATCTACAAATTAAAGATCCTTGTCATCGCCTTCACTGACGAGGTGCTCATATGGGCTAAAGGTACCATAGCATGTGAATTGGATTGGGTAAAAACCATGTCATGACATATATACTGCCCTAAGCAGGGCATGCAGACTATTGAGCCTATATGCCTCATGAAGCGAGGGAACAAAGTACTAACTACCCTAATAAATATTATATCATCCATGTAACCCATTCACAATGTGGTCCACCATAGAGAGGGTGCAAGAGTACAACCTCGAGTGACGATGTCGCATGTAGGTTTGATCTACATGTCATACCTACTTGAATTAAAGAGCAAAGGCATCCTTGGACATCTAGTCACTCAAAGTTAGGGAGGTCGGGGTTGCCCAAAAGTGGTATACCTTAGTTACTGCAGTAGTAGGGATTGCAATCCAGTTTATCCTTGTGCAGAAAGTCTCTCAATCATGGACCGCTCATCTAGGTGTGTTTATCCAGTTTGTAGGTACTATGACAAAAATAGAATTGGTATAATGAACATCATAGTATACTCTAGCAGACATGATGACAATACCTTTGCATATCCAGTGGTGTAATAAAAGAGAAACAAAAGTTTACTAACACTGCTAATTGTCTAACTTGATTACTGTTTACTCATGTTATCCATGATGCTTATTTACTTGAGATTCCATGTTATGATGTTCAATAATAAGGCTCACATATTGAATTATCTGTATTTATATGATTGTTAGAAAGCATGTTATGATATCCATGATAGATGCTTGATATTTATCATTATGCATATGAATGTGGATTTGCTTACCGACTCGCAAGAGTTTTAACCCCGTTTCATGGGATGTAGAGCGATGTGACGGCGAGGCCGAGAACCATCATTTTCTAATAGTCATGGCGATCTTAGGACAACTCTTGGGTGTCTCAATCCAATTGAGATATTTTTATTACAAAACTTGTATTTCTATTTTTTGAACTATGTTATGAAATTGGAATGAGATTGGTTTCCTTCTTTATGTGAGTAGGGGATGGCTCTAGTTCTAAGGGAATCGGGTCCAGCCTCATTCAATAGTTTCATTTCTAGAACATGCTGGAATTCTCCAACTTTTTAAAACCCAGTTATCTCTGTTATGCTATCTCTATTTTAAAAAAAGGTTACAATTTTACATTTTCTGAGTTAAAAATTTTGGGGTGTTACAACTTTGGTATCAAAACCAAATTAGAAAAAAATGATTCAAGGCTCGTTCGACATCGGCAATGCACTGTAGGTATACTCAGCTGAATTGATTAAATTAAAATATTCTCCTGTATGCTACTTATGCATATGTCAAATCAACAACTTAGAAATAATGTTAGGGACATCACTTAGCGTGCATGATTATGGACCTTAGTTTGATTACTTTTGGTCCGATTAGATGACCTGAGCAACAAAATTCAACAATGTTATGGATGCCTTGAGCGACCTAACGAGTGTTGTGGGCCAGCAAGCCGAGGCCATGAGGATGATGGTGGACAACCTTCAGCAGGTTACGCAAAATCGAGCAATCGTAGTTGGAAGAGGGATCTTGTACAAGAAATTCATGGACATGAACCCTTCAGCCTTTACTGGAAAAATGGACCCTGAGGCGGCTGAGAACTTGGTCTAGAAAATAGAATGGATTTTTCAAGTTTTAGAGCTCCTTGATAATAAAAAGGTTAACTTTGTGACCTATAGGCTGAAAGAGAACACAAAGCATTAGTGGGCAACAACCTTTGAGGTCAAGTTCTTGAGTGGACCAGTCACATGAAAACAAATTGTGGAGGTCTTTTATGCAGCATATTTTTTGAAACATTAGAGGAGCCAAAAGATGCAAGAGTTTCTTGACCAGCAGTAAGGCAGAGCAACTTTGACCGATTATATCACAAGATTTTAGTGTTTGGAGCATTATTGCCCCAATGTCTACACTATCAAGGAGAAACGTGCAATGAAATTTGCACGAGGATTAAAACCAATATTGTGAGCGAAGGTCTACACCCGTGGACTAAAGACACTTGATGAGGCCACTTTACTTTAGGGTGACTAGGTGGAGACATAGAAATTTTAGCTGATGAAGTTCGTACCACAGACTAGAGTTCAGAGTTGTACCAACAAGAACTCAAATGAAGAGAATCTTTCACCTCCTGCTAAGACGCACAAGCAACATGAAGAAATCAGGTCTCAATTAGGGTCAAATCAAAGGTGTCAAAAGTGTCATCATTTTCATAATGAACGGATGTGCCCTTGTGATATAGGTGCTTATATCTACTATAGAAAAATGGACCATTATATTCGAGAGTGTTTTAAGAAGCAGACTGATAATGAGCAACGAACAACTAGAGGAATCCAACCCCAGCAGTAGTGAACAATCTTGATGGAGGCAAATTGGTACAAGGCATTATGTAGGGTCATATGAATTGATTTGTGAGTGCCCCAAAGTAATGGTCGATAATCTTATGCTTTGATAATTTAACATAGTAGTCATACTTGTGCCAGAATAGTGGCCTTTGGCCCTGTGAGCGGTCTACTACATATACGACACCAAAAGTTACTTTATGAATTTTTAAGATCGGGTAACCTATCACAGAACAATTTTCCAGAGGATGATTTCTGTGAGGATAAGTCCAAGACCAGGTGATGCGGTTAGTCTTGTCTCTGTGAGAATATACATGTACATGTCAAGACCAGAAGACGCAATCAGTCCGACCTTTGTGAGGGTGTACATGTCCAAGACCAGGTAATCTGATGGGAGACTTGTTTTGAGATACGGTAAAATCCTGTGAGGATGAACATGTGAAATAAAATGGTTTTGATGGATTTTGTGAATTATATGAGCTTGTTGTGATAGTTCATTTGGAAAAACTATGGATTTGGTTTTCCTTCTATTGTAGTAGCATGATTCTATGTTGAACTTAGGTGTGAAGATCATATTTTATTGATATCAGATTTATGGGATGAGGTTATGATTTAAACACTTATAATAGCATATAGGTGAATAAAGCATCTTGCCTACAAATGAATATATAGACTTATTAGATAAATGATATATCACGCCTACATAGTCTTGTTGCAAATATTTGTATTATATTTTACTTAAAATATATCACACATATGTACCATGATTGGTGTACATCATGGACATCTGACTAAATGCATGGGGTTAAATGACATATATCATGTATGTGCCAAACAGAGAAGTACTGATAGTAGATTTATGAAATATATCTATATGCATTTGAAAGTTATGTTTCGTTATGCTATGATATGAAATATTGAGGCATGAGTGAACATCATGGGACTTGTGTGTGGATATTGTTTGAAATATGAACTAACTGTTGAAATACATAGCTGGATAATGCTCTCTTATGAGCTTAGGTGGGTTGTAACCCCACAATTGTGAAAGAAAGTCTCACTTTGCATGCATACATCCACACATTAAAGATCCTTGTTATTGCCTTCACTAGCGAGGTGCTCATATGGGCTAAAGGCACCAAAGCACATAAATTGTGTTGGGCAAAAACCATGTCATGACATGTATACTGCCCTAAGGGGAGTATGAAGGCTATTGAGCCTATTTTCCTCGTGAAGCGAGGGCATGGAGTACTAACTACTCTAATAAAGATTATACTACCCATGCAACTAATTTACACTATGGTTCACCTTAGAGAAGGTGGAACGGTACAACCCCAAGTGACGATGTCGCATATAGGTTTGAGCTATATGTCATACCGACTTGAATTAAAGAGCAAAGGCATCTTTGGACCTCTAATCACTTAGAGTTAGGGAGGTCAAGGTTGCCCAAAAGTGGTAGACCTCAGCTACTGCAATAGTGGGGATTGTAATCCAGTTTGTCCTTGTGCAAAAAATCTCTCAGTCACGGACCGCTCACTTGGGTGTGTTTATCCGATATGTAGGTACTACGGCAAAAATACAATTGGCATAATGAACACCATAGTATACTTTAGTAGAAACAATGACAATTACCTCTGCGTACCCGGAGCTATAATCATAGAGAAACAAAAGTTACTAACACTGCTAAATGACTGACTTGGTTATTACTTTTTCATGTTATCCATGATGCTTATTTACTTGAGATTTCATGATTACGATGGTTAGTCTCACATGTTGAATTATTTGCATTTATATGACTGTTAGAAAACATGCTATGATATCCATGATAGATGCTTGATATTTATCATTATGCATATTATGTGGATTTTCTTACTGGCTCGCAAGAATTTTGACCCCATTTCATAGGGCGCAGGTGATGAATGAGGAAACAGTGCGAAAGCACGATGTGGCAGTGAGACTAAGAACCATCATTTCCTAATAGTCTTGGTGATCCTAGGACAACTCTTGGGTGTCTCATTCTAATTGGGACATTTTAATTTTATTTCAAAACTTGTATTTAAGTATTCTGATCTATGTTATGAAAATAGAATGAAAATTGGTGTCTTTCATTTTGTGAGTTAGGGATGGATCTGAATCTAATAAGAATCGAGTCTAGCCTCATTCAATTATTTTATTTCTGTAACCTACCGAAATTGTTCAACTTTTTAAAACCCAATTATATCCACTGTTCTATCTATATTTCAAAAAAAAATTGGTCAAAATTGTACCTTTTCAAAGGTGAAGATTTTGGGGTGTTATATGGCCAGCAAGGGTCTATCCCTTGGTACTATTTGTTTTATTTTTTTCAAAAAATGTTTTCAACATGAAAATCTTTCTAAATATTTTCTTGTTTTTCTTTTGAAGGCTTTATTATAAGTCAACAGTATGAATCAAGGCTTTAACCATGGGTTTTCGAAATGATAAGTCATATAACAAGAATTTTTAAATTATAGAGGTGCTTCAACACGATAAGTCATATGAATCATCTATAGATCAAGTCTCTAGCCATGAATGAGTTTTGAAAATGATAAGACATGATGAATAATTCATAGCTCAAGTTTCTAACCTTGAATGAATTTAAAAAATGATAAGACATGGTGAATCATTTATGAATCAAGTTTCTAACCATGAATGAGTTTTAAAAAATGATAAGACATGATGAATCAGTCATATATCAAGTTTCTATCCATGAATAAGTTTAAAAAATGATAAGACATGGTGAATAATTTATGAATCAAATTTCTAACCATGAATGAGTTTCGAAAAATGATAAGACGATAAATCATTCAAGATCAAGTTTCTAACCATGGATGAGTTTAAAAAATGATAAGACATGATGAATCATTTATGAAACAAGTTTCTAATCATGAATGAGTTTCAAATAATGATAAGGCATGAAGAATCATTCATAGATCAAGTTTCTAACCATGAATGAGTTTTAAAAATGATAACACAATATATATTGCATGAACATGGTTTATAATCGTGAATGTGTTACAAAAACACCATGTATGATAAGACCTAATGTATAAAATATGTTTAACCATGAATGTATAAAAAAAATGATATGACACAAAAGTAATATATGAACATGGCTTTCAAAATGATAAAACAACATATGAAACACATTTCTAGCATAAAACATGGGTCAAAATAATGAAACACCATTAATATTGGTGGACATCATTTTTTACTATGGATTTATATTACAATTGCACTTAACATAAGATAAAACACATTATATATTTATTCATGGTTTTATCCATGAAAATTCTTGTTCATACTCACATGCATTACAAGAATGCATATTTGTATGGATTGAAAAGGAGAAGAGGTTAAGATAAAATTCAAAATACAAATGAGTGAGAGATTAACTTACCACTTTAGTTGAGGTGTTGCTTTGACTTTATAAAATAAGTTCCTCTATCATAAACTTGTGTAGAATGGAGTCCCTTTAAGGTACCCCACACTACACTTGAGTGAAAAAAGAGAAGAGAAACTTCAAAAACAAAAACCGTTGGGTTAGGGAGAGGGAGAGGGAGAGAGCCAATGAATGCCTCTCTTCAACTTTTTGAGTGGCATTTATAGGCAAAATTTGGGAGCAAGTGGGATGTGTGGTCGAGCATACAAGAAGGGAGATGTAGTCTAACCCTTCTATACAAAAAATGTCTTTCTAGGTTGACTGTTTCCTCTCAAGTCATATGTGATTTTTCACAAAAATGGTAAGCTACTACATGGCCTTATTCCATGCCTTACCGCTTTTGTTTTTTCTTGAGAAAGTAGGGATCCCATGTGAGGATCCTCTTTGGTTCTCACCCCTCACATATGTTCCAAGGTTGGTTCTCTAGGTAAAATCTCCCCCCCCCTTGGTTGGCTTAGTTGGTTCCATTCCAACCAATTTAGTTATCTTATAATATTTAATATAATATTTTATTCAAAAGTATTTATTTTATTTATTATTTTTTTGAAACCCCTAATTAGGAAATTTTCATATTGGATCTCCAATTAGATCCGACTCTAATTGGATTTGGTCCAAATCCAAGCTTACTTAATTTATTCAATACTTAGTACTTGGCTCTATAAATCATAGTTTTGCTTAATGCATCTATATACTAAATTTTCATCAAAGTATTAATTCACTACCATAGGAATTTTTTATTTTTCCTCTGGTTGGCTAATTGTTATTTTTATTATTATTACTATTAATTTTTTTCTTCTTAGTTATTAATCAAAACAGTAATTGTCACAATACTTAGGAAAAATTCACAACTTAGATATTTTCCCAAATTCATCACACCTACAAACTAAATTGAACAGGTGAAATGATTTTTTTCTCATATTGATCATTGACAGTCTGGTTTAAATGTCTAAAATTTTATGGGTCTTACAATTAGTACTGGATCTCGAACCTACCCTTGATCCAGATCCAATATTCGACCCAAACACCTTGTTAAATTCAGGGTTTAAATTTAAAGTTTTAAATTCCTTAAAACCCTTAATTACACTCGATCTAATGATTTTTAATAATCATAATACTTTGAAATTTTGCATAAATTCACAAGTAAAAATTTACAAAATTCACAGGTATTACAAGTTGGCCTTTTTTCTATGCACACCACACCAAGGCCCTTAACTCCCTCCAAAGAAGTAGGGCCCTGTGATTTGGATCTCTTAAAATGCCTAGAAAGAGTTTTTGCCTATGTTTGGAATTAATTGCTTAGTTATTTGTAATTTGATTTTATTGGGCCTTGTTAGTCATGTTTTTATTTTAATACCTCTTATAATTGATGATGCTATTATAGAGTTTTTGTTGGCCTATAAAAGGGGCGCCCTTTTATGTTTTGCATCATATATGAAATATTAAATCAAGTTGGCCCTCACTCTCTCACTCTCAAGAAATAGTTCCTCTCATTGGAGGTTGAGTTTCTCTCTCTCTTCTACCCCTTGGCCTTCTTCCCTCCTTCCTTACCTCAATGAATCCCTGCCCCATGATTTGTTCACCATATCTTGGGGCTCATCTCTGGTTACGTAAGGTAGTACTAACCTTCCAAGGTGTGAAATTACTTAAGTGCTATGTAGAACCAATTCTCTATAGTATACATGTGGATTGCATCAATACTTCAGCAAACATGGACTAATCCTGCACCAACGTGGTTCCTGACAATTCTTGGATGGACCATACCTCTCCCTAACCTTAGGATATCTTTCCCAAACTATGTAAGTCCTTACAGCCATTTTATAAACCTCCCTCTAAGCCTAAACCTCTCCTAAACCCAATTATAGAAACGATAATATGTTGTTCTGATTTCTAAAAATTAACCTAACTTAAAAATAATGTATCTCACAATCTACAACTAGTCCAAACCTACAAAATTAATCCCAGATACCCCTACATGTTCTCAACCTACCCTATAAAAATTAAATTATATTTTTCACCATTAATGAGAATTAAATCCAACACTGGAACCTGTTCTACCCAAAACCTAGTCAAGAAACAGTCGTGATCCAAACCCGTGTCCTAACTTGCCCAAATTGTAATTCTCAAACCAGAATGTACCATGCACTCAAATTTTACCCAAACCTTCCCCACTTATCCCTAGCCTAATCCTAATTTCAGTGATTTTTTTTTTGAGAAAAATAATTCACTCTCTTAGGGTCTGTCAGAAACAGAAAAAAATCCAGATCTAAAATAAACCTAGAATTTTGAAGAATTTTATCTCTGCAACCCCCAATCCCCCTAAACTAAGATTTTAACCCAATCTTCCTTGACGTGTTCTAAGCATTCTCCTATTTTTACATAATTTATTGAGTTGTATTTTAGGAGAACCGGATTTTTCTTTAAAGTCTATCAGAAACAATTATGAACCTGTGAACAAAACTTGACATTTGACTTGACTAAACCTAGGCCAAGCCCATTAAGCCCTAAAAACTGAATTAAGCCCCACCAAAATGCATCATACAATGAATGGGATGTCCTCTTTATTGAATGAGTTTAATGTTCAAGCAAACAATATGGTTGCATTATGTGTATCCAAAAACCATCCTAGAATGTCCCTAGGAAGAGACGACCTAGATGAATTCAATCTTCCTGAGGAATTTGATCTTGAATGGGATGACTTAGATACGAATCTCCCTGGACCTTTCCAATGATGGATCATGTTCACCTTCACTTTGAGAGAAACCATCAAAGAGTGGGTAGATGAAGGCTACATCCTGCCATTAAGTCAGTCTAGTCAAGATTAATATAAGCATTCAAAAATCCCGGTTTTAAGAATGGTCTTTCATCCACCTCTCCCTCTAGAAGACATCACCTATGAGAACAACTTGTGACATGCCAACTGGATTGGAAATATTGAATATGAAGAGAGTATAATATATGATAGGAAGAGTGGTTGAAGAGTATGAGAAGAATCCCATAGGTAAAGAATGAGATCTGTTTGAATAAAGACAATTGAGTTAGTTGGTCTCTTTGGCGATAGAGTTTGATCCTTCAAAGTCAACTATGAGTCGTGTCCTCATCTCTTATGCTCCAAAGGAAACTCTAAAAAAACATGCAGAAAAAGGATGCCTCCTTTAGATTCATGAAGAGCATCAAGAAGAAAGTGAAGATCCAATTAGATCAGTTCCCCACATAGTCTTTCGGTTGCGTTGTTCTCTTAAAGCTATCAAATTTAGAAACAATGTTTGGTATGAAAATTGAATCGCAAATATAGAACTCGAGATAGAAGTCAAAACAAAGTTCAAAATTTGGATAGAATATGAGAACATTCCCACTGGCGCAAGTCACTCCTAAAATATTTGAATATGTAGACTCTGAGAGTAACCAAGTAGAAGACGATGTTTCAAGTGATTTAGAAAATCCCCTTGATGAAGTGAGTCTACCCTGGAAACAAATCTTGATCCCACGGTAGCTCGAGAGTCTATTGAGTTTAAAACTTTGGTTGAATTCTCTCCTTTAGATTCAAATCTCGAAACCCTAGGGTTAGATATATTGTTCTATGGTTCATGTTTGTGATGTAAGTAATTTTATTATAGCTAAAGAATTGTTATCAACTACCTGTCATAAGATAAGCAACTGAGTACTCAAACCCAAACCCTAGGTAACTGAGCCAAACCCAGATCCTGTACATTATTATTCAAAAATTAAAAAATTAGAAAATCAAAAAAATATTTCCGCTTTCCATTTTGGGGATCACACATCTTCCTTCTTGTTCTAGAACTTTCTAGTGTCTACGGGAGAGAATCAAAGACATTGTGTCAATCCTCCGCTTTGGTTAATGTTTCTTGTCCTTATGGAAAACATCCAAAAAAATGAAGAAATTTTAAAAGTCCCCAAAAATAAAAAATGTGAAAATCCTTATGCTTCCAATTTTCAAAATATTTCTAAAACTTAGTATGAAAAGGAAGTCAATGATGAAACATCCATGGAAAAAGATGTGCATGAAGAGGACATCACTAAACTTCCTTAGTTTAGGTGTATTTTTGAAAGGCAATAAAATCCTTCTCCAATTGTCAGAGAAGATAGCATAGAAGTCAACCTAGGCACCCCTGAAGAACCTAAGTTGGTCAAGATAAGAGCCTCACTAAGTCCAAAAAGAAAGGGAGTCCTTAGTTGAGTTCCTAACCTAGTACATGGATGTTTTCAATGGTCATACATGGACATGTCAGTTTTGGATCTGAATCTTGTTGAACACCTGCTTATCTTACATTCAAATGTCAAGCATATCAAGCAAAAGCTTAGGAAAATAGACCAAAGGGTAAAACTTCAAGTGAAGACCAGCCTAGAGGATATGCTCAGGGTAAGATCTATCTGACCCATAGATTATCCAGAATGGTTAGCCAACATTGTTGTAGTCCTTAAATTGTATGAAAAAGTTAGAGTCTGCATAGATTTTAGGGACCTAAATAAGGCTATACCTAATGATGATTTTCCTCTACCTAATATTAACCTCATAGTGGATAGCATTGCAGGTCATGATATGTTTTCATTCATGGATGGTTTCTTAGAATACATCCAAATCAAGTTAGCCATTGTTGATTAGCCCAAAATGGTGTTCACCACAACCTCTGCACCTTTTATTATACCATTATGCCTTTTGGCCTAAAAAATGCTTGGCCAACCTATTAGAGAGCCATGTCTGTAATCTTACATGACCAAATCCATGACTTCATAGAAGTCTACGTAGATGATATCTTGGTCAAGTTCAAAACTAGAAAAAGTCATCTAGAGCCTCTGATAAGGGTTTTCGAGCACCTGGAAAAATACAAACTCAAGATGAAATCTCAAAAGTGTGTCTTTGGTGTAGAGTCTAGCAAACATCTTGGCTTTATTGTTAGCAAGAGGGCATTAAAATAGATCCAACAAAGATCAAGACCATCACTAAAATGCCTCTACTCGCTACCTTGAAGCAATTAAGGAGTTTCCAAGAAAAAATCTAAGCCATTAAGAGAATCATTTCAAACCTAGCTAGGCACTAGGTGTGATCCATTCAATCAACTTTTAAGGAAAGGAGTTGAATTCTTTTGAGATGAATAATGTCAAGCTTCATTTGATAGACTCAAACAATATTTTTTGAATCCACCTATCCTCAAACCCTAGTCATAGGAAGACATTTACTTCTCTATTTATTTGTGAATGATGTGGCCCTAGGTTACCTACCTTCCCAATATGGGGATGATGAAAAAATGGAATATGCAGTATATTATATAAGCAAAGGAAAAGAGTGCAAAAAAGAACTACTCAAGTTTTCTGGAAAACCCTAGCCCCTTCCTCACAATGATCTAGCAGAGTGATGGCATCTTGGGACTTTAGTGATGATGGCCTAGTGGGAAAAGGGGTTTTCCCTCATAGAAAAATGAAACTTAGAATAAAGATGCCAAGAAAGAAAGTTTCTTGGGAAAAGAACTCAAGAAAAGTCATTTCTTGTAAAAATAATTCCAAGAAAGCAAGAAAAATACAATTTAAATGGAATTATAGAATAGTTTAGAGTTTAACTCAAGGCTCCCTCCTCGGTAGCGAAGGTTGATCTTCAATATGGACTTTGGTGAAGCTTCGAGGTGGAAGATGGAGGAAGAGAGAAAAAAAATTATAGAGAGAGGTTTGGGAACCCAAGGGATGAAATTCCCTAAACTCCTCAAGAAATCCCATAAGTGAAGTGCTCACGAAGAATGTTGAGTGAAGATGGAGAAAATGGGGAGAGAGGCCTATTTATAGGTTTTTGAAACCCCCTCCCACTCCTCAAAACATGCACAAGAAAACCCAAAGGGAATGGCAGCAAGTGTGGTACTAGTTGCCATATGAGTGGCGGCAAGTGCTTGCCAGGATTGACATGCGATTTTGTGAGTTGAAAATCTAACAATCTCGTCTACAAAATCTCTTTTGAGTGTAAAACCTAATAGGGTTGTTTAATTGGTCAGAAATGTGTACAAAATGAGTCATACTTTCCAAACCAATTACTTTAAAAAATAAACTTGTTTTTGCAATAACTTTTCACTCAGCTGTTGGTTTAAAGTGATTTTTGTTTGGCTAGAAAGCTTGAAACCTATAGTTTTTTATAAAAAATATTTGAAGGATGTTATTTTGTAGGCTAAATACAACGAAAAGACAGTTTTTAGCATAAATATGCCGAAATACCTTTTAAAGAATGAGATGTTTCAGAAATGTTTGTGTGCTTTTTGTGACATTTTTGTAGAAAAATCTCTCTTATCTTTTAAAGACATTTTGGATAGAGTTTATACCCGGAATTAATCATCAATCTTATGCAAAAGATGTTCTTTGTGAAGTATTTTGCTCCTTCCATACCAAAATACTTCAAGTTCGCATCCAAGGTCTTTTGGATGTGAGAAAACCATCCCATTTCCGATGAGTCGAGATGACTCTAATGTGTTGGGGCCAACATGTGTGTTGGTTGGAAACCCAATTTTTTTTGGGTGTCAATGGGGCATAAAGGTGAGCCCATGGACCTATCGATCAACAATGAAGAATAACTAAGATTGTTGAACTCCAACTTGATCTAATTAGCTTTAACAGACATCAGTTATCCCCACACACAGGCTGGACATAAGGTGTATTTTATCCTATACTTTACTATGAAATTAAAATGCATTTCTTAAACTAATTCAACTTGCAAAAGAGTTAAAGAGAAAGAAGAAGAGAGAATTGCCTATAGGATAACCTTAATAAATAATTCTTAGAAATGAATAGCAATGATTTAGATTGGAGATGTTGTGGTTGTACTAGATAGAATGCGTCCTTATTAAAGACAGATGACAGTGATGAATGTACCATTGAGTGAGTTTTAGTACTTACTTATCTAACTCTTCAATAGGGATGTAGATCTTTGACTACCATTTTAATAGTGCTCAAATGAAAGGATTAAGGAGAGTAGTCTCCTGAAACATTTTGCCTAAAACTCAAAAACTTTTTTAAAAATGTTGCCGACGAGGACTCTGCTCATCTGGTAGGAGAAACTCATGAACATCACCAAACGGAAGCGACATCATGAGTTCAAAACCCCCTAGTGCACGTCTCTTGCTGCAAGGCCAAAGGGTGTACCCCTGGTGGGCAACGGTGACCTAGGGTTTTTACACCCATGAGCTCACGAGTGAATTAATGATGTGGTTTTCCTTGGTTATCCAAAAAAAAAAAGACAAGAAAAAATAAAATTTTAAATGTTATCCCTTTTGGAAAAAGTTTTTTATTGTAACTATCACTACTTTTGCTTTTCTATAATATTGCATGAATTCTTCTCATATTTTATTTTTTCAATTTTTTTTAGCCCATGTATCGTGCTAGCCTAAACCAAACCCTATAAATATTGTACCTGATGTAGCCCTAGTCTTTATTTGTGTCTAGGTAAGTTCAAACACCGGCCTAACACTAGGCCATCCCAATGCCCGGACCAACTATGCAACCTAGTGTTCACTTCTATATATCCACCACTGGCGCCATTATATGCGCTTGTCCGTTTGAAAACCAAGGGCCTAAATACTATTTCCCATTCAACCATGTCTCTTATTTCCTCCAACAATACCAAACGGGAGCATTCATGTTGGCTCGCAAGGCCCTAGCCTCCAAAAAGATCAACAATGTTCAGTACATGCAAGGCTAGGAAGATAGCGAGTCTGCAACATCTAGTAGGGATCACATGGGTTGCTACTTATAGGCCTGCAAGATTTTCCTAGAAAGGCTCACCAAAACTCTTTTCATTACCTTACCCTTATCAAACCTTTGGTGTGCTGTAGCTTTTTGCACTGCTCTTTAGCGACCAAGTGGCTGATGCTGGACTCATTAGCAACTGCCGTGCTGAGCTTCTGGCTGTCGTCGCTAATTGTCTATTTCATTGTTGCTGAGAGATGCACGGTAAAAGATTTCAAACACTGGCCACATCATGCTTGATCTGAATTCGATCTAATCTAAAATTGTATCCAATAGATTCATAATCTGCATCTGTATCCAAATTAGTGGGATCCAATGTAATAGGGTTAAACCGCATTCAGAATGTACGTATGTGGCAATACTGGATCCATTGGAAACGAGTCCTTCATTTCTAAAATTACAAACGGGTTGTATTTGGTCCTTATCTGATGTAAAAAATACTGATTCGAAACCATCTGAATGCAAAGAATAATAAAATCTGATTGTCGCATGGATACACATGTGGATCTTATTTTAAGCATCCATATCCAAAAAATGAAGTGTTGGATTCGGATTGGATGTGTTACCGGAACCGATCCATTTGCGCCTCTAGCATGAAGTGGCCTAATCTTGCATGAGCATACGATCGAATGATCAAATCAATTGCCTGTGAAGGCCATGTCCCATGACAATGCAAGCCTACGTACGTTCTAGTGGATGCAATCTGACCATCTCATAGTACTTCCTCTTGCCAGGCATATGGTTTCCTCTTTCCATATGTGTTGATGCTGTTGAATGCGCTCACACTCTCAGTCATGAGTCGATGGATCCATAGTGAACACTAGACCCAACATTTTCAATTGTCGACCAAGTTAATTCATGAGCAGTGGATAATAACGTATCCAGCTCACATATCGTATGCAGCGTATTCAGCTATCCAGCTCACGTATATCCTTATCTTGACCAGCTGTTCACTTGAGCTGCTCATGTATCTATCTGTTATACCTATTGTAACTTGATCGTGCCCGGAGTGTTACTATCCAGATCATCTGTGTTGCAAATCAACAAATTTTAGAGATCATTATTTTCTCTCATGGCTAAAGAAAACAATCAACAAAATACAAACAATGAGGGTCCAAGATGCACAGAAGCTCCAGAATAGTCATATTATTTGCATCACTCGATAACCCAGATGCGGTCCTCATTTCATCTCAACTAAATGATGATAATTACTCCACAAGAAAATGGCTTTTAGTGCAAAGAATAAATTCGGGTTTGTTGATGGATCTCATTGCACCTTCCTCAAATTCCCAAGCATGGGATCATTGTAATCACATGATTCGGTCTTGGTTGTTGAATGCCTTATCCAACTGTCATTTATGTAGACAGACACTGCCCGAAAAGTCTGGATCAATTTAGAAGAATACTTTACGCAAGGCAATGCTGCAAGAATTTATCAATTGAATAAGATCAAAGCAGGTTATATGTTCCCCCCCGCCCCCCCCCCCCCCCCCCCCCGAACAGGGCAGTTAGCTACATTTCATGTTCGGGGGTCCCAAAGAGCACCACGTATGTAAGCATGTGTGTCTCGTATCCCCATGTTTGTCAGCATTAATTAATGTTGGAGTTTGATGCGATTGCAAAGACTTAAGTACCCTCTCCTCCATTGGTGCCAAAAAAAAATGGTGATTCTTGAAAAAGAGTGGTTGTAAAGACTTAAGTGCCCCGAAGATGATTATTTAAGACCCAATCTCTGCACTGCAGGATTATCTGAGAAAGAAATCTCTCCTGGAGGAGGCCATGAACATCAACCCTCTCACTCTCTCTCTCCCTTCTATTTCTCCTTCTATGCACATCCAACAGAAGATCTTACATTGCTCCATCAAGCACCGGCTGACCTGCACATTGACTGTTGTGGAGCCTGATTCAGAGTTTTTACCCTTACAGGAGAAGGGTTTGGGGGTTCATCCCAGCGTGGGTAGCATCATTCAACTAAATGAGTTGTAGATCCTGATTCAGAGTTTTTACCCTTATATGAGAGGGGTCTGGGGGCTCCTCCCAACGTGGGTAGCATCATTCAACTTGAAGAGTTGTGGAGTCTGATTCAAAGTTTTTACACATTCATGTTTTAAGGCATTTAGATCTCATGTTTGAACATCCACGCATGTTCAGTTTACTTTCATCATGTTCAGTTGCTTTCTAGATTATACTTTGAATTCTAGTGCATTTTAGATCTATCGATTTGTATGTAACCAGAGCTCATTTTAATCTGAATTTTTTACTGCAACTTCATGCATATGTCTTCATGCTCTCCACCAAAAATAAGATCATTCTGAGTTTGTTTGACCTACTTTAAAAATTGAGATTCAGAACCTATTATTTTGCACCGTCAGGATTTTAGTAGAATTAGGACCAACTTGCAGGAGTGATTTCTCCCTAACCAGAGATGATCTTTCCGATCCGTAAAAAGGGTTGTTTTCTAAATTGAATCTAGTTTGTTCATACCAAATTTCAGCGATTTATATGGTGTTTTCATACCAGTTTTGGGTCAAAAACCATAACCCTGTCACCCTGTGTCATTTTAACAGCTCAGATTTTGATCCATTTTGTTTGAATTTTATTTCCCTAATGGGAGATCATTTTTAATTCTGTAAAACGGGTTCTCTTAGTTTATGTGTCTAGTTCATCCCTGTAAATTTTCAGAATTTTTCATGGTCAATTACTATTTTATTTTGATTAAATACCGAAACCTTGTATCCAGATTTTATAAATGTTCTGATTTTGGCCCTCATATCATGACTGTTATAGCACTTCTTCAACAAATCGCTATTTGATTGGCAATATTCTTCAGCAAATCGTTGTTATGATTTTTTTGGGTCTCTAATGAGTCCCTACTATGATCTGTAGTATTTTTGGGTCTCCAACGAGCTTCACAATGATTTATAGTGTTGTCCGGTCTTTTAACTATGATTTATAGTGCTTTGGGGTCTTCAACGAGCCCACTGCGATTTGTACTGTTTTTTGGTCTTTTAACTATGATTTATAGTGTTTTCGGGTCTCTAACGAGAGCCACAATGATTTATAGTATTGTTGAACCTCGCTATAGCGATTTGTAGTGTTTCTCGCTAAACACTACAACGATTTGTGATACAAATCGCTATCCGAATCAGGACCAACTTGTCAGGGTCATATCTCCCTAACCAGAGATCGGATTTCAAATCCGTAAAAAGTGGTGTCTTCGTTATAAAGTCTAGTTTATTTCTGTAAATTTTTAGCGATTTATATGGTCATTTGATACCCTATTTGGATCTAAAACCAGACCCATATCAGTCTGCCTTATTTGAGTGACATAGGTTTTTATTTCATTTTGTAAGAGTCATATCTCCCCAACGGAAGATCATTTTCCAAA
Organism: Nuphar pumila; assembly: GCF_984573655.1. NCBI lineage: Eukaryota > Viridiplantae > Streptophyta > Magnoliopsida > Nymphaeales > Nymphaeaceae > Nuphar > Nuphar pumila. The sequence goes on from NC_143262.1 coordinate 55,254,585, forward strand.
TCTGTAAAAGGGGTTTTCTTCCTCTATGTGTCTAGTTTATATCTGAAAAGTTTTATAACTTTCTATGCTCATTTGATATTTCAAACTTGTTAAAAACCGAGACATGTCTCCAACAAGTTATAATTAACTTTCATCCACTCAGTTAAAAGGGAATAATAACATGTCTCGGTTTTTAACAGGTTTGAAATATCAAATGAGCATAGAAAGTTATACAACTTTCCAGATATAAACTAGACACATAGAGGAAGAAAACCCTTTTTACGGATTTGGAAAATGATCTTTCGTTGAGGAATTATGACTCTTACAAAATGAAATAAAAACCTATGTCACTCAAATAAGGCATACTGATAAGGGTCTGGTTTTAGATCCAAATTGGGTATTAAATGACCATAGAAATCACTGAAAATTTACAGGAATAAACTAGAGTTCATAAAAAAGACACCATTTTTTACAGATTTGAAATCCGATCTTTGGTTAGGGAGATATGACCCTGACAAGTTGGTCCTGATTCGGATAGCGATTTGTATCATAAATCGCTGTAGTGTTTAGCGAGAAACACTACAAATCGCTATAGCGAGGTCCAGCAACACTATAAATCGCTGTGAGTCTCGTTAGACACCCAAAAACACTATAAATCATAGTTGAAAGACCGAAAAATAGTACAAATCGCTGTGGGGCTTGTTGGAGACCACAAAGCACTATAAATCATTATGAGGCTCGTTGGAGACCCAAAAATACTACAAATCATAGTATGGACTCATTAGAGACCCCAAAAAATCATAACAACGATTTGCTGAAGAATATTGTCAATCAAATAGCGATTTGTTGAAGAAGTGCTACAACAGTCATGATATGGGGGCCAAAATCAGAACATTTATAAAATCTGGATACAAGGTTCTGGTATTTAATCAAAATAAAATAATAATTGACCATGAAAAAATCTGAAAATTTACAGGGATGAACTAGACACATAAAAGAAGAGAACTCGTTTTACAGAATTGAAAAATAATCTTCCATTAGGGAAACAAAATTCAAACAAAATGGATCAAAATCTGAGTCGTTAAAATGACACAGGGTGACAGGGTTATAGTTTTTGACCCAAAACTGGTATGAAAATACCATAGAAATCGCTGAAATTTGGTATGAACAAACTTGATTCAATTTAGAAAACAACCCTTTTACGGATCGGAAAGATCATCTCTGGTTAGGGAGAAATCACTCCCGCAAGTTGGTCCTGATTCTGCTAAAATCATGACGGTGCAAAATAACAGGTTCTGAATCTTGATTTTTAAAATGGGTCAAACAAACTCAGAATGATCTGATTTTTGGTGGAGAGAATGAAGACATATGCATAAAATTGCAGTAAAAAAATCAGATTAAAATAAGCTCTGGTTACATACAAATCGATAGATCTAAAATGCACCAGAATTTAAAGTATAATCTAGAAAGCAACTAAACATGATGAAAGCAAACTGCACATGCGTGGATGTTCAAACATGAGATCTAATGCCTTAAAATATGAATGAGTAAAAACTTTGAATCAGACTCCACAACTCTTCAAGTTGAATGATGCTACCCACGCTAGGAGGAGCCTCCAAACCCCCCTCCTGTAAGGGCAAAAAATCTAAATCAGGCTCCACAACTCATCAAGTTGAACGATGCTACAATCTGTGTGCAGGTCAGTCGGTGTTTGATGGAGAAATGTTGGATCGTTTGTTGGATGTGCACAGAAGTAGAAAGAGAAGGGAGAGAGAGTGAGATGAGGTTTTACCCCTCTCTTGTAAGGGTAAAAACTCTAAATCAGGATCTACAACTCATTTAGTTGAATGATGCTACCCACGCTGGGAGGAGCCCCTAAACCCTCCTCCTGTAAGGGTAAAAACTCTGAATCAGGCTCCACAACAGTCAATGTGCAGGTCAGTCGGTGCTTGATGGAGCAATGTAGGATCTTCTGCTGGATGTGCACAAAAGCAGAAAGAGAAGGGAGAGAGCGAGTGAGAGGGTTGATGTTCATGGCCTCCTCCAGGGGAGATTTCTTTCTCGGATAATCCTGCAGTGCAAAGACTGGGTCTTAAATAATCACTATTGGGGCACTTAAGTATTTTCAAGAATCCTCCCTTGATTTCTTCTCTAGAGAGAGAGAGGGTTTTACAGTGTTTTATGGAGAAAGAAGAAGAAGACTTTGAAGAGTCAACATCATCCTCGACTTTCTGGATGGAGGACATGTTTGTCCTTTTTTGAACTATTTGTTTTTTCTTTTTTGAATGAAGGGCATTTTTGTCATTTTCTCAAACCATCACTTTATGAGAAGAATAGCAAGAAAGGGTACTTAAGTCTTTGCAACAACACCAGAGTCCGATGCAAAGTTATGTCAACATACACAGGAATACGAGCCCCATGTGCTTGTATACGTGGTGCTCATTCAAAGCCCCGAACACAGACGTGGGATTCAGTGAATCATCGAGGGGGAACATACACCACCCTCTCGAATAAGATGATCACAAATCACAAACAAAAACAATTGTCCCTTGCTTCTTACTGTACTACCCTCAAATCTATCTGGGGATGATCTGAATTCATATTCTCATATTTTTGAATGCACATGTAGAGCATTCAAGGAGTTGAATGACTGCCAACAACAACAGAAAGTGTACCGATTCCTCATGAGATTAAACAACTCCTTTGTCAAAGTTCATAGTCAAAATTTAACCATTAATCCTTTGCCTAATATCAACAACAAAGTGTATGCAATGGTGATGCAAGAAGAAAACCAAAAGATGCTGCAAATCAATTCCGTGATTATGATAAAGTCGACTGCCCTTGTTGCTAATACCAATCCTCGCAATCAAGCTAATATGGGATCACGAAATCTGGGACAAGGTCATGAGCGGCCATGATGTGCGTATTGTGGAATGGTCAGACATATCAAGGTATGCTGTTATGCATTGCACATGTATCCATCTAATCATCCCAAGAATAAAAATCAATCTAAATGTGATTCTCTTGCTTCCACAAGTGCATCAAATGTAGCCAAAGTTCTTTGTGTTTCAAATGCTGTCAATACCTCCAACGAGCAGCAAGCTGTGCTGCACTTTCAACTTACCTGCATCTTATTGATGATCAAAGAAAGCAGCTCATGTCAAGGCTTAACATAGATGCTCAAGCTTCTTCGACAAATCTTGCAAGTAATACCGTTCAAACACCATTTTTCAAACATCCTTGGATTATTGAAATTGGTGCTTCAGATCATATGATTCCACATCTAACAATGTTGAACAACTATTTACCCATAGAAAATATGAAACTAATTAAATTGCCTAATGGTCAAAGCATGAATATGACTCACATATAAAAATGTTAGGATTTCTTCGGATATTTGTTTGACCAATGTTCTTTGTGTTCTCTCTTTTCACTATAATCTCTCATCTGTTAGAAAACTAACACAGTCTTCCAATGTCATCATTGTCACATTTTTCTCATCTTTTTGTATATTTCAGGACCATTTGATGAGGAGATTGATTAGAACGGGTGAAGTTTGTAATGGGCTCTATTACTACCTTCCAGCTAGTTTGTGCCACCATGCTTTGTCCACTATAAGTAATCCTACTTCGCAAATATGGCATTCACGACTATGTCATCCTTCTAAGGATCGTCTTTCTCATTTGTCTGAAGAATATTTTGATATTTTTATTGGGTGAAACCTTGTAAAAACAACATGACAGGAGCGTACCTGGACTCGCCATTGTCCGTGTAGGTAGTTCGGCGTTCTCCTCAGCCGGTCGACGCCCACAATGAGCCCAGGCCTTATGTCGATGGTGAGCAGGACCCTATTCTGCTAAATCTGAATGCAAAACTGATTTTGGGCAGAATATGGCTATGAATTCTCATCATCTTCGTGACCCCTAACCCCCTTATATAATGGAGGAATTGGGCAGTTACGTGAATGTGGTCTCTCCACATTCACGTAACTCCCACCCACTATCTCCATTATTCAGCCACTTACGTGACCCACTAAGATGGTGTCAAACCGGGTCAGACTGTGGGTTGGACCCGTAACCCAAAATCGAAATTCCACTAGAGGGGGGGTGAATAGTGAAATACGATAAAGATCGATAAAATAAAATAATCAGGCAATAAGGCACAACACATAAAACACAGAATTTATACTGGTTCGGTCAGTACCCAGACCTACATCCAGTCCCCAAGCAAACCACTTGAGCTTTTCCACTATAGCATCCGAGTCACCGGATAAATAGTACAACACCCTCTTCCTCAGAGGTCTTCTTCTCTCAACAGAGAAGGACAACACCCTCTTTCACAGAGGTCTTCTTCTCTCAACAGAGAAGGACAACACCCTCTTTCACAGAGGTCTACTTCTTTCAACAAAGAAGGAAAACAGTGAATAACAGAGTTACAATACTTCCTATAGAACCTTCAGAATGATATGAATGCACGAATGAAGGATTCTCAGAATGTTCTGTTTGTCACTCAGAGGATGCTCTTTGTCAAAGAGCTGGACTTGACTTTTTCTCTTTTCTTTCTTTTCTTTTTCTCTTTCTTTTTCAAGGCTCTCTTTTTCAAATATCGAATAGGGATTTTTCTCGTTGTAAGCTCACACGTCTATTCCATTCCATATTGAATAGTTTATTTAAGTGTGTTTATATAACTTTTGAAAAAGTAGTCGTTGCTTTTTGAAATCGTAGCCTTTTTGAGATGTGAAATGTCATGTCATTTTCAAAGACATCTTTAGAGAAATTTGAGAATGCCTTTTTTCATAAACAGTGAAGTATGGGGTACACTAGTCGTTGTAATATTTTAGGTAATATATATTTTATGTAAAAAGTCTATTTCTTACAATAGTACATTGAACGTTGGATTGTAGTTTTGTTTTTATTCTAATTAATGATTTGAGGTACATAAGTACTTCTTTACTTTAAATGAGTGTAAGTACACTGAGTGCTTTGATATATATTTGTACATAGTCATGTCAAGTGTTTTCTTTATGTTGTGTTTTTCAAAGTCTTCAGAGAGAATGAGGACTAAAAGAAAGTCGACATTCCTTGAGAAGGATATTAACAAGGATTTGTTACAGGAGGTATTTAATGCTTTGTACAAAGAGAATGATGACTTCAAGTAAGTCGACATTCTATGGTTTTGTAAAAAGGTAACTAGAGTCTTTTCAAAAAATATATTATATTTGTATTTCTTTGTGTAGCCGATTTATGTTAAATATATTTTTTTAAAGAAGGTAACTAGAGTCTTTTCAAAACTATATTATATTTGTTTTTCTCTATGTAGCCGATTTTATGTTTTTGTCTTTTTCTTATATTAAAAACATTTCTTTAAAGAAGGTAACTAGAGTCTTTTCAAAACTATATTATATTTGTTTTTCTCTATGTAGCCGATTTTATGTTTTTGTCTTTTTCCTACATTTCTTTTTCATGTTGTCTTGTATATAGTGTAAGGTACAATTATTACATGACAAAATATCTTTTTCATAAAGGGTTGTAAGAAGGTGCAATTATTAGTTTTCAAAAAGGAGCTTTTTGAAACTATCGTATACTTTTATGATATATTTTTTTTATGAATGGTTATGTACTATGCAATATGCATGCTTCTGAAGGTTCTGTTACATATGACTCTAAAGAAGAAAAATACAATCTTCAATCTTGAGGTAGCCGAACTTTTTGGATGCTCTTTAGTAATGCATGGCTCATCAAGCTTTTCTTCAAGGAGTATGATTGCACCATAGTTGTACTTGAACAGGAAAACTCCATCCTTTTTGGGTGAGATATCCTTGCATCAAATACTCGTTAGATTTATGGCAAAACATATCCAGTCATAATATAACATTTTTCAAGAAGGCATATTATCATATTATATAGAATCAAATGAGACAGTGTATCATATTATGTGACATCAAAACAGAGTTTTTCAACATTCTCCCCCTTTTTGATGATGACAAAATATGTTCCCCCTGTCAAAAAGACATTATGCATAGAAATAATAATATGATAAAATATTTGAAAAAAAAGTTTAAAGAGAGTATTTCTCCAATAATGGAGACAGGTTTTCTACCCCTTTGTCATGGACAAAAAGGAAGGGATCAGAGTAAGAGAGTTATTACAGACCAAAAGGAATTTAAAAGTTATTACAGACCGAAAAAAAAAGTTTATCCCGAAGGTGGAGGAGGTTGATGTGTTCGGTCGGCACGATTCCTCTTGCGAGTCTGCTGCAACAGGGCTTGATTGCGAAGGATTCGATCCTGAGAGCGCTCGATATCCATCATTGTAGAGAAGCAATCAAAGGTGGATGTTGGAGCTTCTTCATCAGAGCCGGGCATGTGCAGGGACCTTAGATTGAAGGTGGTGTCATCGAGGACCTGAGAGGGACGAAGGATGACTTCGTTGTGAAGGGGTACTTTGAAGTATTTGAGAATGGGAGTTATGAAACACCCAAAAAGAAGAGGCTCGAATTTTTGATAATGAATAAAAAGGTCGAAAAGAATGGAGGACCAGTTTATCAGAATAGAGGAAAAAATTGCGTAGATAAGAAGAGAGATTTTTCGAGGAACTAATCCCTGGCGGGGAAGCTTGGGATAGATGTTGTGGAGAAGAATCTGGGCAAGTAATTGAGCATGAGGTTGGAGATTCCTCATGTGCCATGGAAGTTGGTAGCAGTTGGTACAGATAAGAAATTTTTGAAGTACCGATCGTTCGATAGGTACTATGGTGTTGAGGTCGGTGCCGGTGGAAGGCAGATTTAGAATTCTACCTAGGTCGGAAGCATCGAAAAATATCAGCTTGCCTCAAACTTTGGTGGTGATTGTGGTTTGTTCATGATCAGTAGAGAAGTTGGTATAGAATAGTCGAACTAGTTCGGGATAATAGGCAGCTTGGGATGAAGAGCCTAGTAGAGGTTTGAGTTCAGGGAGATAGTTATCTAAGTCAAATAACATGAAGTCATCGAAGTTAACCAATTTACCTTCATGAATGGGGCGAGAGCATAGTAAGTTGTAGTTGTGAAACAGATCTGGATACCTTAGATCTGCTGCAGTAATCACATTGTTGGAGGAGGAAGAGGCCATTGCAAGAGTTTGTAGGGAAAAGGATGACTAAGAAGGGCGAGTTTGAAGTGGGTAATAGTTTGTAGGATAGATAGATACGAGTGGAATTGGTGTGTGATTAACCAAACCATTAAATAGAGGAATGAAAATAATTTGATAGGTTTTGAATGACATTGGGAGTGAGTGATTTTTAGAATTTAGTCAAATAAGGAAATCCGTGAGTAGTAAGTTAAGAGACTTGTGAATGACAAATCAAATCAATGTTTGAAGATAGTGTATTATATTAGGTTGAGAGGGACATAGTTTTGAAATATATAGTATTTATATAGATTTTACTATGTGTGAGTTTATCGGCTAGTGAGAGAAGTCATTAATAGAGTATGGGGTGTCATGTTGAATTATAAAGAGTGAATGATTTTGAAAATAATGGCCTAATAAAACAAGCAACTTTTTACTTTATGTGGAGGTATTCTAAATTCGTGAATGGAGAGTTTAAAATAGGACAACCCATGAGGTATGAGTGAGAGGAGATAGGACAAGGAGTCATAATGGATGTGTACTTGAAAGATGACAAGTTGAAAGACATAAAAAAATGTGTCTTATAAGAGTTTAAAGTGTACGTGAATATGGAAACCTAGTTTGACTAACAAAAATCGATAAGAAGAAAAGCTATTTAAAATAAGATTTTAACAAAACTTAAGAAGTATTATAAGTGTGATTAATTTATAAGTCACTTAGTTTGCATATTCCTAGTTCTCTTCTAATTCGTGTAAAGTCTTCATGTTTCAATGGTTTAGTGAATATGTCTGTTAACTGTTGATTAGTGGGTATGAATTCTAGTTTAATTATGTTGTTTAAGACTTGTTCTCTTAAGAAGTGGTGTCTTATTTGAATGTGTTTAGTTCGTGAGTTTAAAATAGGATTCTTAGATAAGTTTATAGCACTAGTATTATCACAGAAAATCGTTGTATTTTCAAAATTTAGACCAAAATCTTTTAAGGTTTGTTTCATCCAGATAACTTGGGTGCAAGCTAGGCTGGCAACAATGTATTCGACTTCAGTAGTTGATAAGGATACACAGTTTTGTTTCTTACTGAACCATGATACTAGTGAGTGCCCTAGCATATGACATGTTCCACTTGTGCTTTTTCTGTCAGATTTACTTCCAGCAAAGTCAGCATCACTGTATGAGATTAGATCAAATGTAGAGGATTTTGAATAGAATAATCCAAAATCAACTGTGTCTTTTAAATATCTCATTATTCTTTTTACAGCTTTAAGATGTGATTCTTTTGGATTTGACTGAAATCTAGCACACAAGCAAACACTGAACATAATATCTGGACGGCTAGCAGTTAAATAAAGAAGTGATCCTATCATACCTCGGTATACCTTTGTATCAACAGACTTACCATCTTCATCTTTGTCCAAAACAGTAGTAGTGCTCATAGGAGTAGATTTTGAAGCAGTTGAGTTCATGTTGAACCTCTTCAGAAGTTCACGAGCATACTTAGATTGATTGATGAAAACTCCATCCTTGGTTTGCTTAATATGCAGTCCAAGAAAGTAGGTGAGTTCTCCCATCATACTCATTTCAAATTCTTTCTGCATGGACTTAGAAAATTCTTCACAAAGAGTGTTGTTAGAAGATCCAAAGATGATATCGTCTACATATATTTGAACAATTAGGGTATGATTATTCACTATTTTCACAAATAATGTTGAGTCTGCTTTGCCTACAGAAAAACCAGTTTTTAATAAAAAGGTTTTAAGTCTATCATACCAAGCACGAGGTGCTTGTTTTAGACCATATAAAGCACGTTTTAGTTTAAAAACATGATCAGGATATTGTTCATTTTCAAATTCTGGAGGTTGTTTTACATAAACTTCTTCATTTATAAAACCATTTAAAAAGGCACTTTTAACATCTATTTGATATAATTTGAAATCCATATAGCTTGCATATGCTAAAAACATTCTAATAGATTCAAGTCTAGCAACAGGAGCAAATGTTTCATCAAAATCAATACCTTCTTCCTGGTTGTATCCTTGAGCTACTAGTCTAGCTTTGTTCCTTATAACATTACCTGTTTCATCTAGCTTGTTTCTGAAGATCCATCTTGTTCCAATGATCTGATGGTCCTTTGGTCTTGGTACAAGATCCCAAACATCATTTCTTTGGAATTGATTCAATTCTTCAGTCATGGCTAGCATCCAGAACTCATCAATGATGGCTTCATCAATCTTCTTTGGTTCAAGTTGAGAAATGAATGCCATGTTTGCAATCCGTTCTAGCTGAGCTCTAGTTTGAACCCCTTTTGTCAGGTCTCCCAAAATCTGCTTTTGAGGATGATCTTTGATATCGACAAATGTTCTTTGATGATCATCTTCATTAGACTTAGCTGTGTTATCTATGAATAAATCTGTACTTTCAACATCATCATCATTAGTTTGCTTATGAACAGATTGATTAATAGATTCACAAAAACTAACATGCATAGATTCTTCAACAGTATTATAACTCTTATTGAAAACTCTGTATGCTTTACTATGACTTGAATATCCTAAGAATATGCCTTCAACGGATTTTGCATCAAATTTATCCAGGCTATCTTTTGTGTTTAGGATAAAGCATTTACATCCAAAGACTTTGAAATAGTCTATTCTTGGAGTTCTGTCATAGAATAGTTCATAGGGAGTTTTATTTAATAAGGGTCTAATGAGAACTCTATTTGTTATGTAGCATGCAGTATTAACAGCTTCTGCCCAAAAAGATTTAGCAAGATTATTGTGTTGGAGCATAGTTCTAGCAGATTCCTGAAGGGTTCTATTCTTTCTTTCTACTACACCATTTTGAGGTGCAGCTCTAGGAAAGGCAAAGTTATGAGAAATACCATGCAAGTTACAAAAAATTACAAAAAGTTCATTTTCAAATTCTCCTCCATGGTCACTACGGATTTTAACAATAGAACAAGATTTTTCGTTTTGTAATTTTTTACATAAGATTTCAAATTGACAAAACGTGTCACTTTTGTTTTTCAAAAATATTACCCAAGTAAATCTTGAGTAGTCATCTACAATAACAAAAACGTATTTATTGTGATTATGACTAGCTACTCTAGAAGGACCAAAAAGATCCAGGTGGAGAAGCTCTAAAGGTCTTTTACTTGAAATGATATTTTTTGATTTGAAAGATGATTTTGATAATTTTCCTAATTGACATGCATCACAAAAGTAATCCTTTTTAAAAGAAATTTTGGGTAACCCACGTACTAACTTATTTTTAGCTAATTTAGACATGTACTTAGAATTTACATGACCCATTCTCATGTGCCATAAATGTTGAGAGTCATTATTAGCTATAAGGCAATGTTCTGTGATATTTTCTATGTATAGTTCATATATATTATTTTTTCTTATACCTTTTAGGATGATGTTTTCATTGGTGTCTGCTATGAGGCATGCATCATGATTAAAGCTAACATTATAACCTGTGTCACACATTTGACTGATACTTAGTAGGTTATGTTTTAAGCCTTTAACAAGGAGAACGTCTTTGAGAAGAGGTTTATCTATATTACCAATACCAATTATCAAACCTTTGTTGTTATCTCCAAAGGTGACGGTTCCTCCTTCTTTATGATGAAGAACAACAAAAAGGTCTGGATGTCCTGTCATGTGCTTTGAACATCCACTATCTAGTATCCATCTGTTCTTCTTCTTTGGAGCCTGCAAAACATTAAGTAAATCTCCTTTTTGGTACCCAATCGGGTCCTTTTTTGTTAGACTTTGGAACCCATATCCATTTGGATTTGGGTTTGTCTATATCTTTAGAGGAGTTAAAAGGATTATCATTATAATACTCTTTATTTGGTTCAGATGAACTTTTCACAAACGTGGTCTTTTGATTCATACAAGAAGGTTTTTTGAAATGAGAGTAGCCAATACCATTCTTGTAAAAAGAGACTTTCTGAGAGGATAAGAGTTTATCCAAGTTCTCTTTACCTTTAGTAAACTTGAAAACCGTTTTCATGAGGTTCTCAGTTTTACTTTTTAGCTCTGAAATTTCTACTTGCAGATTTTTAGTTTTGGAGCTAGTAGAAGAAATTTCAGACATAAGCATAAGATTTTCCTTTTTCAACTCAGAATTTTCACTGCTGAGTTTTTCATTCTTTTGGGAAAGCTTTAGATTTTCAGATTTTAAATCTTTATTTTTGAAACTCAATTTTCTAGATTCTTCAAATAGTTCTTGAAAAGCATCTAGAAGTTCTTCAAAGGAAAAGTCAAATATTTCACTTACCGAACTTTCGTTTGCCATGAAGCACATATTTGCAGTTTCGGCTTCATCATCACTTGACTCTTCACTAGTGGATGGTTCTGAATCATCCCATTGAGCATGCAGAGCCTTTTTCTTGAAGAACCTCTTCTTTGGTTCCTCAGTCTTCGACTTTCTTTTGAGAAGGGGACAGTCACGTCTTATGTTGCCTGGCTTATTACACTGAAAGCACATGGGATCTTCTTTAGGATCTTTTCTTTCCTTGTGCCTGTTTGGAAGTTGGTTCCTTCTCATGAAGCGCTAGAATTTTCTGGTAAGTAGCGCAATTTCTGATTCTTTATCTGAGTCTTCATTCTCAGATAGGGCTGGGAAAGCTAGAGTTTTCTTTACTGGTTGCTCTTCTTCCCTTCTTTCTTTCATGTGGACTTCATAGGCCATAAGATTGCCTATTAAGTCGTCCAAAGTAAGCTTAAATAAATCTTGAGCTTCTTCAATAGCTGTAGTCTTCTTCTCCCAATCAGTTGTGAGAGATCTCAAGATTTTGTTCACCTTTTCTGTCTGGGAATATGTTACACCCAGAGATTTCAGATCGTTGGTGATGTTGGTGAATCTGGTAAACATCTCTGTGATGGGTTCATCTTTGTTCATTTTGAACAACTCATATTTTCTAACAAGAGATGAGATTTTGGCCTCTTTTACTTTGTTGGTTCCTTCATGAATAACCTCCAAAGAATGCCAAATGTCATATGCAGATTCACATATAGATATTCTGTTGAATTCATTTTCATCAATGGCACAATATAAGGCATTCATAGCCTTTGCATTTAGGTTTGCCATTTTCTTTTCTTCATCAGACCATAAGTTATAGTCTGCGGATGGAGATGTGTATGGATACTCAACAATTTTCCATACAGCAAAGTCTATGGATTTGAGAAAGATAGCCATTCTGCACTTCCAGTATCCATAGTTGGAGCCATTGAAGAAAGGAGGACGAGATGCGTGTTGACCTTCAATATCACGAGCATAAGAGGTAGATGCCATTTGTGCTGGAAGACTTGTTATGTCAAAACCAGCAAACTTGCTCTGATACCAAATGAAATTCCACTAGAGAGGGGTGAATAGTGAAATACGATAAAGATCGATAAAATAAAATAATCAGGCAATAAGGCATAACACATAAAACACAGAATTTATACTGGTTCGGTCAGTACCCAGACCTACATCCAGTCCCCAAGCAAACCACTTGAGCTTTTCCACTATAGCATCCGAGTCACCGGATAAATAGTACAACACCCTCTTCCTCAGAGGTCTTCTTCTCTCAACAGAGAAGGACAACACCCTCTTTCACAGAGGTCTTCTTCTCTCAACAGAGAAGGACAACACCCTCTTTCACAGAGGTCTACTTCTTTCAACAAAGAAGGAAAACAGTGAATAACAGAGTTACAATACTTCCTATAGAACCTTCAGAATGATATGAATGCACGAATGAAGGATTCTCAGAATGTTCTGTTTGTCACTCAGAGGATGCTCTTTGTCAAAGAGCTGGACTTGACTTTTTCTCTTTTCTTTCTTTTCTTTTTCTCTTTCTTTTTCAAGGCTCTCTTTTTCAAATATCGAATAGGGATTTTTCTCGTTGTAAGCTCACACGTCTATTCCATTCCATATTGAATAGTTTATTTAAGTGTGTTTATATAACTTTTGAAAAAGTAGTCGTTGCTTTTTGAAATCGTAGCCTTTTTGAGATGTGAAATGTCATGTCATTTTCAAAGACATCTTTAGAGAAATTTGAGAATGCCTTTTTTCATAAACAGTGAAGTATGGGGTACACTAGTCGTTGTAATATTTTAGGTAATATATATTTTATGTAAAAAGTCTATTTCTTACAATAGTACATTGAACGTTGGATTGTAGTTTTGTTTTTATTCTAATTAATGATTTGAGGTACATAAGTACTTCTTTACTTTAAATGAGTGTAAGTACACTGAGTGCTTTGATATATATTTGTACATAGTCATGTCAAGTGTTTTCTTTATGTTGTGTTTTTCAAAGTCTTCAGAGAGAATGAGGACTAAAAGAAAGTCGACATTCCTTGAGAAGGATATTAACAAGGATTTGTTACAGGAGGTATTTAATGCTTTGTACAAAGAGAATGATGACTTCAAGTAAGTCGACATTCTATGGTTTTGTAAAAAGGTAACTAGAGTCTTTTCAAAAAATATATTATATTTGTATTTCTTTGTGTAGCCGATTTATGTTAAATATATTTTTTTAAAGAAGGTAACTAGAGTCTTTTCAAAACTATATTATATTTGTTTTTCTCTATGTAGCCGATTTTATGTTTTTGTCTTTTTCTTATATTAAAAACATTTCTTTAAAGAAGGTAACTAGAGTCTTTTCAAAACTATATTATATTTGTTTTTCTCTATGTAGCCGATTTTATGTTTTTGTCTTTTTCCTACATTTCTTTTTCATGTTGTCTTGTATATAGTGTAAGGTACAATTATTACATGACAAAATATCTTTTTCATAAAGGGTTGTAAGAAGGTGCAATTATTAGTTTTCAAAAAGGAGCTTTTTGAAACTATCGTATACTTTTATGATATATTTTTTTTATGAATGGTTATGTATTATGCAATATGCATGCTTCTGAAGGTTCTGTTACATATGACTCTAAAGAAGAAAAATACAATCTTCAATCTTGAGGTAGCCGAACTTTTTGGATGCTCTTTAGTAATGCATGGCTCATCAAGCTTTTCTTCAAGGAGTATGATTGCACCATAGTTGTACTTGAACAGGAAGACTCCATCCTTTTTGGGTGAGATATCCTTGCATCAAATACTCATTAGATTTATGGCAAAACATATCCAGTCATAATATAACATTTTTCAAGAAGACATATTATCATATTATATAGAATCAAATGAGACAGTGTATCATATTATGTGACATCAAAACAGAGTTTCTCAACAAAAATGTCCAACATTCTCCCACTTGACCCATTGACACCAAAAGTGTGCTAAATCGAGGTGTATCCCGTTATCTCGATTTAATTCTTCATGTGGGTTCACATGCCACCCTTTATCACAAGGATGAATCGTATGAGTCAAGGATATGAACACCCCTTTATGAAATGTCATATTTTCTTGTACTACACTACAATTCACCTTCAGTACTTAGGCATGCAAAGAAATTACCTTTATGAATAGGTTGGTCTTTCACCTATTCTATTGGTCCTTTAATATTGTTATTCTGCTATTCTCTCTAACCCATATGAGAGATTCTTTATGCAAAATCAACAATAACACAAAACCTTAGAGAATCAAAACATAAACACAAATGTGATCACATAATGTATTGTCATACATCAGAAGGAATAAAAAAGACCCATCCCTTTTACATGTTGAGAATACAATCCCGGTGCTAGCCCTTTAGTAAGGGGAACCGCAGTCATTTCCTTCATCCCAATTGTATCAATACACACTAGATGATTCTCAGTCCTTTCTTTAACAACAAAATATTTTAACTCCATGTGTCGACACGATGTTGAGCTCTTGTTGTTATTTGAAAAGGACACAGCTGCTTCATTATCACAAAAGATCTTTAGTGGTCTCTCAATAGAGTCCACTATACCAAGACCCATAATGAAGTTTCTTATCCAAATGGCCTGTGATGAAGTTTCGTATAGAGCAATAAATTCCGCCTCCATGGTATGAGCAACAGTGGTAGACTGCTTTTCGCTTCTCCATGAGACAGCACCACCCGCTAGAAGGAAAATGTATCCAATAGTGGATTTTCTACTGTCAATACACCCTCCTAAGTCCGCATCAGAGTATCCAACGACCTCTAGGTGGTCAACTTTCCTGTAGATCAACATATGGTCTTTCGTTCCTTGTAAATAGCGCATGACCTTCTTCGTTTCCTTCCAGTGCGCAATGCCTGGATTTGACTGATATCTACCAAGCATTCCCACAGCAAATGCTATATCAGATCGAGTGCAGGTCTGCGCGTACTGTAAACTCCCAACTACCGAGACATATGGGACAACATCCATCTGAGCCTTCACAATATCATCCTGAGGACAGTCCTTTAAGCTCAATTTATCCCCTTTCACTATAGGTGCCGAACTAGGAGAACAATTCTCCATCCCATATCTTTTAAGAACCTTAAGGATATAGGATTTCTGAGATAGGCCAAAAATACCCTTAGTTCTGTTACGACGGATCTCGATTCCAAGGACATAAGTGGCCTCACCCATGTCTTTCATATCGAAATGAGAGGAAAGAAAGTCTTTTGTTTCATGTAAAAGACTCAAATCATTAGTTGCAAGAAGAATATCGTCAACATATAAAACCAAAATTATGAACTTACTCCCACTAGTCTTAATGTAAATACACTGATCAACAATGTTTTCAGTGAATCCAAAGTTCATAATTACCTGATTGAACTTCTTATACCACTGGCGGGAGGCCTGTTTAACTCCATAAATTGACTTATTCAATTTGCAAACTAAGTTATTTGAGTCATCTTTACTGAAACCAGGAGGTTGTTGCATGCATACCTCCTCATCCAGATCCCCATTCAGGAAAGCAGTTTTCGCATCCATCTGATGTAGCTCTAAATCAAAATGAGCTACAAGGGCCATGATTATCCTTAATGATTCTTTAGTTGAGACAGGAGAAAAAATCTCATTATAATCAATGCCCTCTATCTGTGTGAAACTTTTTGCAACAAGCCTAGCCTTGTACCTCTCCACATGACCTTTAGAGTCTGTTTTGGTTTTATAAACCCATTTACAACCAACAGGTCTAACTCTATCAAGTCGAGGTACAAGATCCCACACTTGGTTTTTTGCCATAGAGTCAAGCTCTTCTTTCATGGCATTGATCCAATGTGTTGATCTTTCACTTTCAATGGCTTCTGCAAATGTGAAGGGATCTTCATCAATGTCTATGAAATCATTTGACTCTTGTAAATACACCACATAGTCCGGATGGATAACAGATTTTCTAATTCTGGTGGACCTCCATACAGGTGCTACAGGTGGTTCAAAATGAGCCTCTGTATCCTGTTGTTGTTGTATATCCTCATCAACAAACGGATCTAGTTGGGATTGATGTTCATTGACTGGACTTTCTCTTACATTACTCGAAGGAACAATGATAGAGAAAATCGGGTCATTATCCTCAGCAGGTGTAGAACCTGAATCCTGCATTTCCTCAAAATTAATATTTTGAGATTCATCTATCCCAACAAAACCATTTTCAAGAAATCTTGCTTTATCTGTTTCCACTATCTGTGGTGTATGAGATGGACAATAAAACCTAAAGCCTTTCGATCTTTCTGGATAACCAATGAAGAAACCACTAGTTGTCCTAGGATCAAAAGCTTTTATATGTGGGTTATACAATGTAGCTTCTGCTGGACATCCCCATATGTGCATATATGACAAAGAAGGTTTTCTACCTGCCCATAACTCGTAAGGAGTCTTTTAAATAGCTTCCGTAGGAACCTTATTCAAAATATGCACTGCAGTCCTAAGAGCTTCACCCCACAAGGTCAAAGGAAGGTTTGAATGATTCAACATCGCTTGAACCATTTTTTTAAGCGTACAGTTTCTCCTTTAAGCTATGAAAGTGCACTAGGATCGAGGCAACGAGCACTAAAGGGGGGGTGAATAGTGATTTTAAAATTTTCTGCGGAATATAGAATGATTTTGCAAATCTCAAAGCAAACACATAAAGAACACAAGATTTTATCCTGGTTCGGTCTAACCCGACCTACATCCAGTCCCCAAGCAAAACCCGCTTGAGATTATCCACTATCAACCTTGTAAACTACAAGATCACACAGACCATAACTGGTCCCACTTTCAGTAACAACCCTACTGAAAGCAAACAACTCCTTTAAACCAAGGAGTCCTTTTTACAGAAAAGAAATAACAACTTACAATACAACCTATGAGCCTTCCTTTTGAATGCAAATGAGATACAATTGGCTTTTGAGGTTGTTGAAACACTCTACTCACGAATTCACTATCTCTCAAAGTGATTTGAGTGAAAAACTGAAGTGAAAATATCACGTGAGTGAGAAAACAAATACTTGAATGAATAGGAGTGAAAAGCAAGAAGTAATTCAATATAATTCTATTGAATTTTATGTTTTTGAGTGTAGAATGCACTCATATTTATAGCTGAAAGTTTTCATACGTTGAGAGTATGAAAGGGTGTCAAAACTGTTCATTTCGAACGATCAAAACGTTTGAAAAATGAAAAGACACGCCTTTTTGAAGTTTCAGGAAAACAACAAAATTAGTCGACTGAAACATCAGTTAGTCGACTAATAGTTAGTTATTAGTAGACTGACTGTTATCGTCGGTCGACTGATCTATTAATCGAACCGTTTGAAAATCTGAACATTTGAAACTTAGTCGACTTGAGAAAAGTTAGTCGACTGATAATATCATCAGTAGACTGAAAAACCTTTTAGTCGACTGCTGCTAAAATCTTCTGAAAAACAAACATTCTATTCGGTCGACTGATAAAAAGCATTAGTCGACTACTGCTAAATTTTCAGAAAACACATGTTCTGTTCAGTCGACTGATAAAACCATTAGTCGACTGCTGCTAATTTTCCAGAAAACAGACATTCTGTCCAGTCGACTGATAAAACCTTCGGTCGACTAATTTGACAAAAATGACTTTTTATAAAATATGGCGCGAAAGGATTAGTCGACTGGTAAGACTATTGGTCGACTAATAAACATGAAAATTTAAGAAAAGAGTTTTCAAAAAAAGATTTTCATGAGGGTTCTTTTTAGAAAAGTTTTTCTAAAGACTTTTAAGGTGAAATGCAACCTAAATATGCACTCTAAGTAAGGCTCTTACAAGAATCTAAGACTTTTAATGAATTAAACATTTGCACACTAGTCTTCAAAGATTCTTCATCGAATTCTTCAATTTCTTCATAGCCTTAGCTGAAATGCAGTTGATTCCACTTGCTCATCATCAAAACCTTGTACTTGAAGTATCATGTATGGCTTCATTGTCGTAACAATCTCCCCCTTTTTTATGATGACAAACTTAATCAAAGATGAAGCATTTAGATGCATAGATGGAGATTTTACTCTCCCTATCAATATACTGCAAAACATTAAAAGTTAGCACATTTAAAGTACATATATCACATATTGATTGGTTTGCATTTTCATTCATCATTTCTTCATGCATTTAGAAATACATTCATTCAAAGCTTTCTTTTTCTCTTAATTTTGCATTTCTCATGCAATATCTCCTGTAATGTAATTGCTATCATCTTTTTCTCCCCCTTTGTCAGAATAAAAAAGAGTAAGGGCAGAAATAGCATAAGCAAAATAGAGATACAAGTTTAAAATATTACAACCCTTTTGCAGATGCAGACTTCGTACGAGGCATGGTTAAAAAATAGAGTTACCAAAAACAATGACGGCTTCCAAATGATTTCCGGCAGAAGTAGAACGCTGTCCGGCGATGTGAAACAGAACCAGAGGAGGATACAATGGCTGACGGTGAGTGAGAAGTCGGCCACAAGGGGATTCCGGCAATGCACTGTCACACAAGAGGGTTCCGGCGTGTTTTGAAGATGCGCCAGTTACTGCAGGAGGATTCCGGCGTTTCAAGATCACGGCCAGAAGATTTTGGCGTCTCCTTGTCACGGCAAGAAAATCCCGGTGAAGATGGAATCGAACGGCACTCCGAGGGTTTTTCGAAAGAGAGAGAGGCAAAAGAGAAAGAGGAGTTTTCGGTTTAAGGGTTTCGTTTTTTTTTTTTTAAGAAAAAAAAAATGAAAAGGTACGAAGTGAAACGATGCCTAAAAAAAAATCCAAGGGGTGTCGGGTCCCTTCATTTAAAAATTTTAAAAAAAAATTTAGTCGACTAAAACTTTATCGGTCGACTAAAAAGTGTGACTTATTCTAAAAATATCATCAGTCGACTAGAAATATATCGGTCGACTAATATGGTGCGATACATTTTAAAACACCAGTCGACTAGAATTTTATCGGTCGACTAATATAGTGCGATTTTGAGATTTTGTTCAAAAATCAACATTTTTTATAAATCCAAAAACGAGCAAATACCTAGTTCTCTCCTAATTCTCATAAAATCTTTATTTTGTTCTTTAGTGGAAATAAAATTTAATGAAATATCTTCTTTTAACACATGATCTCTTAAAAAATGATGTCTAACTTCAATATGCTTAGTTCTTGAGTGCTGAATAGGATTTTTTGAAAGATTTATAGCACTAGTGTTATCACAATAAATAGTTGTTGTGGAGTAATTCAAACCAAAATCTTTTAAGGTCTGTTTCATCCAAAGTACTTGTGAACATGCTAAACTAGCCGCTATATATTCTGCTTCAGTTGTTGAGAGTGATACTGAATTTTGCTTTTTAGTAAACCAAGAGACTAAGGAATTTCCTAAGAAATGACAAGTTCCACTAGTACTCTTGCGATCAGATTTACTTCCTGCAAAATCTGCATCACTATATAAAACTAAATCAAAGGAAGATGATTTTGGGTAAAACAAACCGAAATCTGAAGTATCTTTCAAATAACGAAGAATTTGTTTTACTGCAGTTAAATGAGATTCCTTTGGATTAGCTTGAAATCTTGCACACATACAAACACTAAACATAATATCAGGTCGACTAGTAGTTAAGTATAATAGAGATCCGATCATACCTCTGTAGAGCTTAGTATCTACACTTTTACCATATTCATCTTTATCAAGAGAAGTAGTTGTACTCATAGGATTCCTTCTTGATTTCGACGAGTCCATCTCAAATCTCTTGAGAAGTTCTTTTGTATACTTAGCCTAATTGATGAAGATTCCTTCTTCAGTTTGCTTTATTTGAAGTCCAAGGAAGTAGTTTAATTCGCCCATCAAGCTCATTTCAAACTCTTCCTGTATAGCCTTAGCAAATTCTTTACAAAGAGAATCATTAGTAGAACCAAATATTATGTCATCAACATAAATTTGTACAATAAGAATATCTGAATTAAGATTTTTAATAAATAAAGTGGAGTCTACCCGACCAATGGAAAAACCAGATTGTTCTAGAAAATTTCGTAGTCTTTCATACCACGCTCTTGGTGCTTGTTTGAGTCCATACAAAGCTCTTTTCAATTTGTAGACTTTTTCTGGATATTTCTCATTTTTAAAGCCTGGAGGTTGCTCTACATAAACTTCTTCATTGATGTGTCTATTTAAGAATGCACTCTTAACATCAATTTGATATAACTTGAAGTTCATGTAACTAGCAAATGCAAGCATCATTCGAATTGACTCTAATCGAGCCACTGGTGCATAGGTTTCATCAAAATCTATGCCTTCTTCTTGATTATAGCCTTGTGCCACTAGCCTTGCTTTGTTACGAATGACTTCACCATTTTCATCCAGCTTATTTCGGAAGACCCATCTTGTTCCAATTACCGGATGATCCTTTGGTCTATCAACTAGATCCCAAACATCATTCCTAGTAAATTGGTTAAGTTCTTCAGACATGGCCAAAAGCCAAAATTCATCAACACAAGCCTCATTGATATTCTTTGGTTCTAATTTAGATATGAAAGCAACATTTGCAATATATTTTTCTAACTGCCTTCTAGTTTGGACACCACTCTTTATTTCACCAATAACTTGTTCATGTGGATGATTAGGAACTTCTTTCCAAACTGGTTGAAGAGGAATATTTTCTTGAAAAGTATTCTCTATCAAGGGTTCTTCTTGAAGTATTGCTTCTTCTTCTTCGCTTAGAGGTATAACCTGCTCACAATTCTCATCAAATGCAACATGTAAAGATTCTTCAATACAAGATGTTCTTTTATTGAAAATACGATATGCTTTACTTCTAGAAGAATATCCAAGAAATATTGATTCATCTGATTTTGAATCAAACTTATCAAGATTATCTTTGGTATTTAATAAGAAACATTTACTACCAAAAATTTTGAAATATGAGATCTTTGGTATACGATCATAATACAATTCAAAACATGTTTTATGTAAAATTGGTCGAATAAGAACACGGTTTAGAACATAACATGTTGTATTAATTGCTTCAGCCCAAAAGTATTTTGGTAAATTTTTATCTTGAAGCATGGTTCTAGCACATTCTTGCAAAGTTCTATTATTTCTTTCAACAACTCCATTTTATGGAGCCGCTCTAGGAAAAACAAAGTTGTGAGATATACCATGTAAATCACAAAACTTTAGAAAAGATTCATTTTCAAATTCACCACCATGATCACTACGAATTTTAATAATGGATGTAGATTTTTCATTTGTAATTCTTCTACAAAGTTTAGAAAATTCTGAAAAAAGCATCATTTTTGCTTTTTAGAAAAATCACCCATGTAAACCGAGAATAATCATCTACTATAACAAAAGCATACTTGCTACCATTAAAACTTTGAATTCTAGATGGTCCAAATAGATCTAAATGTAAAAGTTCAAGAGGACGTTTTGTTGAAACTATATCTTTAGCTTTAAAAGAACTCTTGATTTGTTTACCTCTTTGACAAGCATCACATAAGTGGTCTTTTTTATATGGTATTCTAGGTAGGCCTCTTACAAGATCATTCTGGGATAATTTTGAAATAATTTTAAAGTTAACATGTCCAAGTCTCTTGTGCCATAACAATTGAATTTTATTTGAAACAATAAGACATCTTTCATTAAAAGAGGGTAATTCATCTAGATATAGTTCATACATATTGTTTCTTCTTTTACCTTTAAAAATGATCTTTTTAGATTGAAAATCAGAAATTAAGCATAAATCATTTTTAAAAGAAACATGAAAACCTTTATCACATAATTGACTGATAGATATTAAATTATGCATTAAACCATCTACTAAAAGAACATTTTCTATCAAGGGAAATTTTGGATTACCAATATTACCAATACCTATCACTTTTCCCTTGTTATTGTCATCAAAGGTGACGGTTCCTCCATCCTTATTTTGGAGGGTGGAAAATAACTCTGGCCTTCCAGTCATATGTTTGGAACAGCCGCTGTCCAATATCCATTTGCTCTTTATGTTGTGTACCTACAACAAAATCAGAAAACAGAGCATTTGACCCCTTTCTATTTTCGGGTCCATGAAAGTTAGTCTTAGGAACCCATATCCATTTGGATTTTGGTTTCCTTTGATAATAAATCTTCTTTCTATAAAAGGATTTAGAGAAAACATGTCTAGAATAATCATATCTAAATGCATTTCTAGAAAGTTTAGTTTTATGAACAAAAGGTTGAGAATAATGTCTTTGATTTTTCACCACATAGTTTGGTCTATTTTGAGTATCAAAGAAGCTATATCCCAATCTGGTTTTATTAACCGAGCATCTTTGAGAACCAAGAAGTTTTTCTAGATTCTCTTGACCATTTGTGAATTTGGTCACTATAGAAAGAAGATCATTTGACTTTTCTTTAAGACTAGATATTTCTTTTTGTAAGAGATTGGTTCTAACTCCAAAAAATTTATCTCAAGTGCTTGGCAAGAATTTTCCTTCTTGAGATCTTCTATTTCTTGAAGTAACACTTTATTTTGAGAGTCAAGAGTTAAATTTTCAATTTTTAACTCTTTATTTTTAGAACTAAGACTCTTAAATTTAGCATATAAATCATTAAATGCTTCAAATAACTCATCATAGTCAAATTGACTTACCGAATCTTCTTGTGCTACAAAATACATGTTGGCGACTTCTTCATTAGATTCTTCTACCTTTGACGTACCTTCGTGAGTCACGAGAAGAGTATGCTAGATTTCATTTGCTGTAGAGCATTGAAAGATGCGATTGAACTCTACCTTGTCAACACCACAATATAATGCATTCATGGCTTTGGCATTTAGTGAAGCAGTCTTCTTTTCATCATCGGTCCATCGGCTGAAATCAGTTGATGGAGTTTGGTACTTTTCTGAAACAACTCTCCAGATATTGAGATCCATGGATTGCAAGAATATTGTCATTCTTACTTTCCAGTATCCATAGTTTGTTCCGTCGAAGAGAGGAGGACGAACAGAGGAGCTTCCTTCTTTGTGCTGAGATATTGTAGTTGTCATGCTAGATGATGGTCAAATCAAAGTAATAGCAAACCTGTGCTCTGATACCAAATGAAAGTGCATTAGGATCGAGGCAACGAGCACTAGAGGGGGGGTGAATAGTGCTTTTAAAATTTTCTGCGGAATATAGAATGATTTTGCAAATCTCAAAGCAAACACACAAAGAACAAAAGATTTTATCCTGGTTCAGTCTAACCCGATCTACATCCAGTCCC
This sequence comes from Nuphar pumila, assembly GCF_984573655.1. Taxonomy (NCBI): domain Eukaryota; kingdom Viridiplantae; phylum Streptophyta; class Magnoliopsida; order Nymphaeales; family Nymphaeaceae; genus Nuphar; species Nuphar pumila. Next base: position 55,278,241 of record NC_143262.1, read on the forward strand.
CAAGCAAAACCCGCTTGAGATTATCCACTATCAACCTTGTAAACTACAAGATCACACAGACCATAACTGGTCTCACTTTCAGTAACAACCCTACTGAAAGCAAACAACTCCTTTAAACCAAGGAGTCCTTTTTACAGAAAAGAAATAACAACTTATAATACAACCTATGAGCCTTCCTTTTGAATGCAAATGAGATGCAATTGGCTTTTGAGGTTGTTGAAACACTCTACTCACGAATTCACTATCTCTTAAAGTGATTTGAGTGAAAAACTGAAGTGAAAATATCACGTGAGTGAGAAAACAAATACTTGAATGAATAGGAGTGAAAAGCAAGAAGTAATTCAATATAATTCTATTGAATTTTATGTTTTTGAGTGTAGAATGCACTCATATTTATAGCTGAAAGTTTTTATACGTTGAGAGTATGAAAGGGTGTCAAATCTGTCCATTTCGAACGATCAAAACGTTTGAAAAATGAAAAGACACGCCTTTTTGAAGTTTCAGGAAAACGGCAAAATTAGTCGACTGAAACATCAGTTAGTCGACTAATAGTTAGTTATTAGTAGACTGACCGTTATCGTCGGTCGACTAATCTGTTAATCGAACCGTTTGAAAATCTGAACATTTGAAACTTAGTCGACTTGAGAAAAGTTAGTCGACTGATAATATCATCAGTAGACTGAAAAACCTTTTAGTCGATTGCTGCTAAAATCTTCTGAAAAACAAACATTATGTTCGGTCGACTGATAAAAAGCATTAGTCGACTGCTGCTAAATTTTCAGAAAACACATGTTCTGTTCAGTCGACTGATAAAACCATTAGTCGACTGCTGCTAATTTTCCAGAAAACAGACATTCTGCCCAGTCGACTGATAAAACCTTCGGTCGACTAATTTGACAAAAATGACTTTTTATAAAATATGACGCGAAAGGATTAGTCGACTGGTAAGACTATTGGTCGACTAATAAACATGAAAATTTAAGAAAAGAGTTTTCAAAAAAAGATTTTCATGAGGGTTCTTTTTAGAAAAGTTTTTCTAAAGACTTTTAAGGTGAAATGCAACCTAAATATGCACTCTAAGTAAGGCTCTTACAAGAATCTAAGACTTTTAATGAATTAAACATTTGCACACTAGTCTTCAAAGATTCTTCATCGAATTCTTCAATTTCTTCATAGCCTTAGCTGAAATGCAGTTGATTCCACTTGCTCATCATCAAAACCTTGTACTTGAAGTATCATGTATGGCTTCATTGTCGTAACAATTTACACCATTCTAGTAAGCACTACCAAGCATGGTATAGTGAGGTACAATGCCTTCCTCTTTTAGAAACCGCGCTAATGGACCTTCCTTTTGTCCCATCTCAGTGAAACGACCATAATATTCGCCACCTCTATCTGACCTGACAACCTTAATAACTTCACCAGTTTGTTTCTCTACTTCTTTCTTGAAGTCCTTAAAAACCTCAAAGACTTCAGATTTTTCAGATAATAAGTAAAGATACATATACCATGAGTAATCGTCTATAAAGGTGATAAAATATTTTTCACCCGTATAACACGGTGAATGGGTCGCAGACATCCGTATGCACTATTTCTAACTTTCCATTGCTACGTTTGACATCTTTCTTATATGTGTTAGACTGCTTAGCCTTTATGCAGTCAACACATGGTTCTATATTCGTAAAATCAAGGGATCCAAGGATTCCCTCTTTTACGAGTCTTTGGACTCTCGCTTTCGAGATATGTCCTAATCTTCGATGCCAAAGCAAATAGGATTGATCATCCTTTAGACCACGTTTATTGCCAATCATTGTGTTCTCAATGGAGTGAGATTCTTGAATTTGGAGTTTGGTTCTTAATCGATACAAACCATCACATATATGCAGAACCTATATTCATTGAATTTTTCATAATAATAAGTTCATATTTTTCAAATTTAAAAGCAAAACCAAACTTGTTAAGTCTTAAAATTGAAATTAGGTTCCGACTATAAGATGGAACATCAAATGTATCGACCAAATCCAACATGAATCCCGACTCCAACACAATTCTGCAGGTCTCAACGTTCTTGACATGCGAACGCATCTTATTTCCTGAGAAGATGCATCTTTCATGCTCCGTTGGTTCCCTTTTGTTTAGAAATGCCTGCAAAGAGTTTGCAATGTGCACTGTGGCACCAGAATCAATCCACCAACTATGCAATGGAACATGAATAAGATTGCACTCATGAGAAACGAATGACTTATTACCTTTATTTTCGAGCCACTTCTTAAACTTCAAACGGTCCACCTTCTTATGCCCTTTCTTTTTGCAGAAGAAACACTTTATAGAAGGGCCACCTAACTGAGATTTGGCTTTCGCCTGAGAGTTTGAACTCTCCCCAGTGACTCTCTTCTGATTCTTCTTTTTGAAGGAGCTTTTCTTTGGCCTCGACCTCTGTTTATCCTTATGAGAGGCCATATGTGCACTTGGCACCCTCTCACCCTTCAATCTCTCCTCTTCCTCAACACACTTGCTCAAGAGGTCATTAAAAGACCACTCATCATTATGTGTGTTGTAGGAGATTTTAAAGGGTCCATACTCAGTAGGTAACGAGGTTAAGATCAAATGGACTAAAAAGGAGTCAGAGATGGCGAACTTCATGTCATTCAGTCGAGTCGCAATATTCCTCATTTCCAAAATGTGCTGTCGGATGTGACTGTCACTAGCATATTTCATAGACACTAATTTGGACATGAAGGTATTGTCCCTTGCCTTATTAGAAGTGACGAATTGAGCATCAATGACTCTCAGAAATTCCTTAACTGTCCTACAATGAGGAATGGCGCCTCGAATATTCTTAGCCACCCGAGATTGCAAAAGCAACAGGCTAAGTCTATTCGAGCGCTCCCACTTCTCAGAGGGAGCCTTCTGATCGACTGTGCTCTGTTCTGTAAGAGCGGGAGGTTCGTCAATTCTAAGGGCCAGATCTAAATCCATATAGCCCAAAGTGAATAACACAATTTCTTTCCAATCAGAAAAATTTGATCCGTCTAAGATAGGGATACTACTTGAACCGTCGATATGGAAGGAACCTGATAAATCAAGGAACGAAAAATGGAAAGACATTACTATTATTGCTCAGACGAGACTCGTGTTGAAAAGGTAAAAGTGAGACCCTTTATTTTTCACCTTTTTTGAGACAAGCATAGTTGAGCCATTATCGTTTCACTTTGGTGAAAACGACAATACTCATAATTGCTCCATCTCTTCAATTCTCAAGGAATTGACTTCAGTTGGTGAAACTAGTAGATCATGAATTCAGAGGCAATTCAGCACTGTACCTTTGGGTACGAACATGCTTCATGGGCTGGAATGCACATCTACTATCACACCCTGTGTAAATTTGGAACACAACGACCTACCTTTGGGTAGAATCGATGTTTCATAAATTCACACACAATCATAATTACGAATCTTAATACGGTCCAAAGAATCCTTAATTAACACGACTTAGATCACTTTGGTGATTACACGAATCGGTCAATCAAGATCTTTTACCGAAAAAATCTATTCATATTATGGAGCACGCCCATGCACACATTTTAATGCATGTATGTTCATGACATAATATCAGTTCATACTTCAACAAAAACGCATAAACTAATTGTCATAAATTTAGTTACAATTCATGCTTAAAATTATCATGCACAACTTAACCAACACTAAATACATGAATTAACATGCATAAGTTATGCATTATTCAAAATAAATACTTTATAAAGCATGAAAAATAACAAAAACATGCTCATATGGGTAAAACCCAGGGTCCTCAAGTAGGAATCGGTCTAAAAACACTCTGAACCGGTCTGAAACTGCCCCGAACCGGTCATCTAAGGGTCTAAACCGGTTTTAAACCTTATAAACTGATACTTAATATGAACAAAAGTTCATAAAACCCTATGACCGTATGCCAAAATCCTTGTATTTCTTTATATTTATGAAAACAGGGTCTCAACATCCTGGAACTGGCGAAAAACTGGAAAGAATCAGTCAAAAAATGGCTTCGAACCGATTTCGGAAACAGTCGGATCAGGTTCCTGATCCGATTCAGTCTCAATAGTGTTTGGATCCTGCTTTACATGGATCCAATCCGGTTTAAATGGGATCCGGGTTTGACCCGACCCTTACTTAATACGGATCAGACCCGGACCGAGCAGGACCCGAGTTAGACTCGGTCTGAAACAGTCTCGGGTCGACCCGGTCCAAAACAGACCCGGGTATGACTCGGTCCAAACCGGATACTGGGTTCGATCCAGTCCAAAACGGACCCGGGTACGACCCGGTCCTTCATGGACCCGGGTTCGACCCGGTCCGAAAAGGACCCCGGGTACGACCCGGTCCAAACCGGATACCGGGTTCGACCCGGTCCAAATCAGACCCGGGTACGACCCGGTCCTCCATGGACCCGGGTTCGACCCAGTTTCTTAATGGGTCCGGATTGGACCCGTACTAAAATGGATCCGGATCGGACCCGATCTAAATGGAGACCCGATCCTTTTCGGATCAGACCCAGATGCGGTCCCATTATGGGTCCGGGTCAGATCCAAAAAAAATTAATAGCAGGCCCGATCCATTTCGAGTTTGGATTGGGCCCTGCTATCGGGTCTTCATTCGGGAGCCGATCCTGTCCCCTGATAGAAATTAAACAGAAACCCGATGGGTTTCTGATTAAAATTTCAGGGAAATCGAAAAGGGGTTTCCGCTCTTTTCGGTTCCACGGCGACCCACGTCACCGTAACGGCGACTGATGCTGGACTCCGGCGACCTACATCACTCCACGGTGACGCTGGTTCGACGACAGCCCCCCGTCACCAGACGTCGCCCCACGGCGACGCTTCACGGTCGATGGATGAAGGGCACAGCTAGAAAAATAGTGCCGGCAAGATTGCTGGCGACCAGCGGATGATTCAGCCGGCATATCACCCCACAGCGATTGTCCAATCCGGCAACAGCTCCGGCGACAACAACTACATGGCGGCCTAATGCAACTCCGGGCTGAGAAAAGGGGGTTTTTGTCAAACCCCAGATGCCGAACATCTGACGTTCAACCCCGGCAACACCTCCGCCATATGCCGACCACCCTGTAACCCGACGGTGCAGGGGATTTCAGGTGACGGCAAAAAACCTCCTGCAGCCCAACGACCACAGGTATAAAACGATTTTTTTATGAGGTTTGCTTGAACTGGGAAAAAGATGTCGCCCTTTTCGGTGACATTTGCCGGTGAAGACTATCGCCCCACGGCGACAGTCTGCAGCTAATCGGTGGTTGTCGCCCCACGGCGACTCCACCGACGCCAAATCTCCGAAATGGCCTACACAGCCACGCGCAACGGAAATGCGTGGTCGTGGGCCCATAACCCAATGTTGGGCGAAACCCTGTAAAAACAACATGACAGGGAGCGTACCTGGATTCACCATTGTCCGTGTAGGTAGTTCGGCGTTCTCCTCAGCCGGTCGACGCCCACAATGAGCCCAGGCCTTATGTCGATGGTGAGCAGGACCCTATTCTGCTAAATCTGAATGCAAAACTGATTTTGGGCAGAATATGGCTATGAATTCTCATCATCTTCGTAACCCTAACCCCCTTATATAATGGAGGAATTGGGCAGTTACGTGAATGTGGTCTCTCCACATTCACGTAACTCCCACCCACTATCTCCATTATTCAGCTACTTACGTGACCCACTAAGATAGTGTCAAACCGGGTCAGACTGTGGGTTGGACCCGTAACCCAAAATGTCCAACAATTTTTTCTTATTCTGAACCATTATGTGATGTTTGTCATCATAGTACCAATAGGAGTTCTATATTATTTGGTCGTATTCATCCTGATATTCAGGAGTCATATCACACTTACTATTGTTGATGACTTTTCTGGATGCACATGGGTGTACCTTATGTAATATAAAAGTGAAACCTTTCAATTCTTAACCAAGTTTTGCATTATGGTCACAACTCTATAATCGTAAAGTATAACATGTTCACATTGACAATGGCATTGAATTTTTGTCACACATGATGCAAGATTTTTTCTATCAAAATGGCATAGAACATCAATGTTCATGCATTCATACCCCTAACAAAATGGAAAAGTTGAGCGAAAACACCAACATTTGCTTCAAGTAGCACGGGCTCTACAATTTCAAGCTATTATATCATTAGAATTTTGGAGAGAATGTATTTTAACAGCGGCTTATCATATTAATCATATACCTATACCCATCCTCGATGGTAAGACTCATATGAAATATTTTTTAACATCAAACGTACCTATGACCACATGCATGTGTTTGGATGTTTATGCTATTTTTGCAACTTAGAACCTTGAGACAAGTTTTCTTCTCGTTTCAAACATTGTGTTTTTGTGGGATACCCTTCTGGACAAAAGGGTTATCATCTATGATCTAGTAACTCATTCTACTTTAACTAGTCGCGATGTCATATTCTACAAAATACATTATCCTTTTTAGTTCCAAAATATCTCTCATCAACCTAAACCTTATGTCATACCTCAACACATTCCTGAGTTTGATCCAATTCTTGAGATCCCACCACAACCTCTGCTTAATTCATCACTATCCTGACCAACTTTGCCTTCACTCGAAACAACACACCATTTAGTTGCTACACCTAATGATTCATCAGATCCTCATTACACATCACCTGTCCAGCTGCATTGTTCAAGACAACCTCATAACAGACACAACTACCTAGCTGATTACATATGTTCTTTTGTCCATACCATGCCTATGATGACCACCCAGCTCTTGACTTTCTTCAGGTAATTTCTCACTTCATCCTATGCCATAAATTCTTTAATGCTCACCTTGTTGTTTTTAGCATCTATCTCCTCACACGTTGAACCCCAAAAATTTATTGAAGTCGATAAGCATGAGCATTGGCGTGATGCCATGACTGCTAAAATCAAAGCTTTGAAAAGGAATAATACATGGGACATTGTCACCTTACCTAATGGAAAAAGGGTCAATTAGATGCTGATGGGTTTCTAAAATAAAACATTGAATTGATGATTTCATTAAGCATTACAAAGCTCATTTAGTTGCTAAGGGGTACAATTAACTAGAAGGCTTCAATTACCATGAAATATTTGCTCCCATGGCCAAGCGTGTAACTATGCATTGTTTATTAGCCCTTGCTTCTATTCATAGGTGGTTGCTTTTTTAGTTATATGTCAATAATGCATTCTTGCACGAAGATCTTTAGGAAGAAGTTTACATGCAACTTTCCTCGTGTTTCCATAGTAAGGGGGAGCACCAAGTTTTTAAACTTAAAAAGTTGATCTATGGGCTGAAACAGTCATCAAGACATTGGTTCACAAAATCTCTCTTACTCTCAAAAAAGCTAACTACCAACATTCAACAGTTGATTACACGTTTTTTACATGACAATCTGGATCTACATTCATGCACTCCTAGTTTATGTCAACAATATTATTCACAGGAAATAATCATAGTCTATTACACATCTCAAGAATGTTTTAAACTCTCGATTTCATATCAAAGATCTTGGGCATCTTAAATACTTCCTTGGGATTGAGGTAACAAGATCATTTACTAAAGTTTTCCTAAGTCAACCCAAATATATTCTTGATATTTTAACAAATAGTGAATTATTTGGAGCATGTCCGACAGATTTTTCCATGGAAAAGTTCTATTTCTCGGCCGACCAAGGCGACCCTCTTGAATATCCTACTCGGTATTGTCGATTAATGGGCTGCTTAATTTACTTGACGATCACAAGACCCGATATCAATTACTCAATCAATGTTTTGAGCCAATTCATGAAACATCCCTGCAAGCCTCATCTCGATGCAACTTATTGGGTCCAACGTTACTTGAAATCTTCACCAAGTAAAGGTATTCTCCTTTTAGCTGATAGCAATTTTTTTGGCTGATCTTGAAATTCATCACTCTCAGCCCATGCAGTTATATTGTGATAACCAAGTCACACTTAACATTGTTGCTAACCCGATTTTTTATGAGCGTACTAAACATATTTAGCTCGATTGTCACCTTGTTCGAGAAAAAATTCAAGTAGAAATTATTTTTATTGCTCATATAACTTCTCGCCTAACAAAGGCTTTGGGACATGACCAATTTCATTTTTTATTAAGAAAGTTGGGCCTGGCATATCTTCATGCTTCAACTTGAGGGAGATTAATAATATATCCAGCTCACATATATCCTTATCTTGATGAGATGTTCATGTGAGCTACTCAAGTATCTGTTATACCTATTGTACCTGATTGTATATCCTCAATCCCTTTAATTGTGGGATTCAATCTTTTGTAACTATATATATGGACACAGATCCCATCATTTGAAATAGGATGTGTTCCATCATATATTCAATCCTTGCCATCCAGTAGAACCATATAGCCATTGATTGGATGGCTAAGATTGAATGTATGATGGAACCCATCTTATTTCAAATGATGGGATCCATGTTCCATATATATTGTTTGTCATATACAACACATAATTAACTTACCATTCATTTTGACGTTTTCATAGTGGATTTAGAAAATAATGGAAACTTTTGGAGTCCATGAACAACTTACACAATGTTTCATGTGATGCATGAATTAGCTATGTGAATGGATTATACTTGGTTGAAAAGTCATGAAGAATAATATATGTAAATCGAGAGGGATCGATTTATGAGGAAACTACCCACACTATGAATTATCTAGAAAAGATAAGAAAACTCAGAGATAATATTAAAAAATAATAAGAAATTGCAATAACTTAGCAAAAATAGAAAATAACCAGAATTAATAAAAAATAACTCTCAATTCTGAACCCTCAATTATGTACTCTACATATATAGGGCTCTCATCATTTTATAGATGAGGTCTTCAAATTCCTAATCCAAGTAAACTACTTAATTTAATAAACTCCTAAAAAGCTAAAACTTATCTTAGTTAAGATATGAATCAATCATAATAATCCAATATTCCTTACAATGACCCATATAAGAAAATATTCAAACTAAAATAAAATGAATCTCAAAATGATTAACTGCGGGATGTTGACCTGTATGTATCTCTCTACCCCTATATAATTCTCTTTGGGTAGAAGAAGACTTGCTCTAATTATACAAAATAATGGACCATTAAAACTTCTAGAAGGCACATATCCAATAATGCTGGTGTGATCTGATCCGAATAATGTTCAAATAAGTGAGAATTAATGAACCAATCATCCCCTGACTGGTGTAACATGTAACCAAACAGGTCTTCATTTAGAACATCAATCAAACCAGAAAGATCCATCTTAAGATACACTTGGATCTAAATAGAATCAACTAGATCCAAGTTAATCTTGATAGGACCTAAGTGGGTTATGGTAGGTCCAGGTTCAAATGGATAGGTTAGGTCAAGTTGAACAAGATTTGATTTTGGAATGGGTAAGTGCTAAAAATGGGCTTCAATGACTCATATGGGTAAGGGAACTGAATTTGGGTCAAATACTTTGGAGTGAGACTCGAAACATGGGTTTTAATTTGATCTTGAAGAGAGTTTGGACTAAAATCGAATGGTTGGACCCAATCCGAAGGTGGGATACCCTGGATCGAACCCACAATACCTAGAACTTGGGCATTAGGGGTCAAAACCGGTGGAAACCAACCCAAATCCAGACCCAACACACCCAGAACCAAGTTCTGCACATGAGAATCGGGTTGGGTACCGGTTCTTGAGTCATGGGGAGCCCTACTTGTTTCAGTAAACCATGGAAGGGTTTTCTAAAATAAGCCAGGCAGGCAGTGGCTTTCGTCCACCATTGTTGACAGGGGTTGCCCCCATTAAACTATCCCATTCGGCAGATGCTCAAGACTGGTGGTTGGTCGATGATGCCCCCCACATGGGCTCTACCACCCAACCAACGGCGGGTGTGGCGGTGAGTCGAGGTCCACCATCAGTCACTGCCACAGGCTGGGTGGCCCCCCATCAGTTGCTCCCATTTGGTGCGAGCGTGTTAGACGGTGACCTGCCGATAGGTCGATTGTGCTCCATCAAAAAGGTGGAGGAAGAGAGACAAAGATGGTGGGAGGGAGTTGGGTGAGGCAGAGGAATCAGGGAGTGCTATTATGGGCAGGAAGGGGTTTTGACAGTCGGCTAGACAAATTTGATTGGTGGATGATCACTAAACGAGTCTATGCTAAATATTGACCCCTGGCCCATCAAAAAAAAGAAAGGAAGAAGAAGGGTGGAGGAGGGCCACAACATTCCCCTTTCCCTCTCCTTCCGTCAGTGGCACAAGGCACACTTATAATGATATTAGAAACAATGACATGGAGGACACCAGCGATGATGACATTCTGTTGCTCGTCGACATTGGTGGTGGGGCAAATAGTTGATGAGAGCACTGCAACTTATGACTCAATTCTTCACTCGGTTGCCTCTCTAGACACTGCTCGAGACCATAGAGTTGTCTTTCTGTCACCTCAAATCGATGCTTTATTGATTTTTGACCTTCTTTCAGCCTATTCAATGATTGAGTGATCAATGAGAAATTGCCATTCATTCAAGAAACCATCATCTTCAAGGAGATAAAGCATTCTTTTGATTGATCTTTGCTTTCAACGAGGTTTTGCTCTGATAGCAATTGATTTAAATTGAGAGGGATCAATTTACGAGAAAACTACCCACACTGTGAATTATCTAGAAAAGACGAGAAACATAGAGAGAATGTTGCAAAATAATAACAAATTGCAAGAACTTAACGAAAATAGAAATTAACTAAAAATAACTCTCAATTATGAACTCTCAACTGTGTACTCAACATAGGCCTCTCATCATTTTATAGATGGGGTCTTTCAAATCCTAACCCAAGAAAACTACTTAATTTGATAAACTCTTAAAAAAATAAAGCTTATCTTAATTAAGTTATGGATAACCATAATAATCCAATATCCATTACAATGACCCAAATAAATGAATATCCAAACTAAAATAAAATAGATCTCAATTAATCACTCCACTCCTGCAACAATAACATAGACGTGGCAGTTGGATGACACAAATTATTACATGGATACGACCAATGGCAATTTCCCTAGCTAAGAAAAAAAAATGAAAAGAAAAGAATCCCTTTCCATTAGTTTGTATACCTTGGCATTACATGGTGCAGTTCAGGCATGTCCAGCAGGAGCAAAGGACTTGGCAAAGACACTGTATATATAGTGTATCCATTGTTTGAAGCTAAAGCTAGTGGTCCCTCCACCTTCAGTTGTTGATACAAGGGCAACAGGGACCCACATTTTATTCCCTAAACCATTCATTTGATATGTTCAATCATGACTCATGGGTCCTAGGAGTCGTACACAAGTGTCGTTTCTTGAGTTAACCGAGTATTGTAATAATTCTCAAGTGTGGGTTGGTGATGAGTCAGAAGCCAAAGGTGAGTCAGAAGCCAAAGGTGATGGTAACACTAATAGGGGTGGCAATCGGGTCGGGTTGGCGGTCTGGTTGGCTACCTCAACCCGAACCCGACCCGTTTATTAAACGGGTCGGCTGTGGCAAACACGAACCCGACCCATTTATTAAACGGGTCGGCTGTGGCAAAGACAAACCCGACCCGTTTAATAAACGGGTAACCCGACACGACCCGCCAACCCATTTAATAAATGGGTTGGGTCGGGTAAACGGTTTTTCAGGTTCACGGGTCAGGTTGGCGGGTCGGGTTGGCGGGTTGACGGATCGGGTTGGCAGGTAGGCAGGTTGACGGGTTGACGGGTCGGGCAGACAGGTTGGCGGGTCGGGTTGGCGGGTTGACCCACCCGCCTAACCCGTTTATTAAACGGGTCAGCCGGATTGGCGGGTTGGCATACCCCCAACCCGAACCCGACCGGTTTAATAAACGGGTTACGCGGGTCGACCCGTTTATTAAACGGGTTGGCTTAAGCCCAACCCGAACCCGCCTAAGAGGCGGGTTGGCGGGTCGGGTTGGCGGGTCGTGTCAGAAATTGCCACCCCTAAACACTAACCTAATTCGAGCACATTGCAAGCCAATGTAGACCAACTGCATCATATTATGCAATCACTGTACAATACTTGATTTTATGCGATGCTGTTAAGTCTCTTTTTGGCAGCCTTGAATTGGTGTGTTGTGGTTTCCCCATTGCTCTTACGTGAGCAATGGTGTTGCCAAACATTGGGAATGGAGTTGGCAGCCCCAACACCACATTTCAACACCATTTACAGGAGAATGTTTTCAGCAACTCCGTCTTCAACACCAAATTTTGGCAAAACCATATTTTGCCAATGCATGAAAATAGTGTTTCCATCCAAATGCAAGTCTCCCAAACAGAGCCGAAGTGGAAATAAGGGTGTTTTTCACTTGTGTCATACCTCTCTCATTGCTCAGAAAGATTCAAGGTATATTCTACAAATACACGCCTGATCTAGTTTCAAGTGGTTCTATTTTGTTCAAGCCAAACGAAATCTACATTTCACTTAACATTCAACCAATTGGCTTCAACCATCAGATTGGTGAGAGTACTTCTTGAGGTTGCAATTAAGTGTCCTTTCAGCTACCGCATGCAGAATCAAGCCACTTGCAGTAGTCTGTCAATGGCATTTATTCAAAACAGCCTTCCTACTCATGGACTTACCAAAGCACCTTTTGTACAAAATGCATGTGACATGCCCTTGTCGTCAGTGGCTAGAAAAGGAAACGGCCCTTGGTTGTCCTCTGCATAACCCTAATCTAAAACCGTACAATGTTTCTTAATAAAATAATTTACAAAAAATCCCTTAACTGGTCAGCTATTTATCAATAGGCGTCTAACATTTCAATTATCACATTTAACTTCATAAAGTATTATTTCAGTGAGACATGCCTGATCCTAAATTGAGTGGGTTGGCCTCGACTTAATGTGAAAAAAGATCGAACTGTCATTATTTTTTAAAACCGCTTGTAAAAGTCACACACACACACACACATATATATATATATATATATATATTAGTGAAAACCTGCCAAATAAAAAACGTACTAACCCTATCCACTAATAAAATTTTAGGTGTTTTTTCAAAATTCTGATGTGTTTAGCATGGTTGATTTACTAGAAATTAATACTTGGATCATGCATTTTGGATGAAAAAAGTGTTATTTGAAGCCTGAAAATTTTATAAAAAATGTAGAGGGTTGATTTTAAACCTTATAAAAACCTATCCATGCATCAAAATCAAATGATCCAAGTGTTAATTTCTATTAAATCATTCATGTTAACACATATGTAAGGTCAAAATTTTGAGAAAAACACCAAAAATTGACGGTTTCAAGTAATTGAGTACCATCTAATAGGGATAGAGTCGGGTAGCTTATATACATAGAGATGCCTACAGCCACCACCATCTCCACCTTCACCTTTACCATTTCATATTTAAACTCCACCAGTCTCTCATAGGCAACCCACTCTCTCTCTCTCTCTCTCTCAATAATGAGGCCAATGTGGTGGTGATTAGGGGTGGCAATAGGGTTAGGTTGGCGGGTTGGTGGGTTGACCCAACGGGTTGGCGGGTCAGCATACCTCAACCCGAACCCGACCCGTTTAATAAACGGGTCAGCTGTGACAAACACGAACCCGATCCGTTTATTAAACAGGTAACCTGACACGACCCGCCAACCCATTTAATAAACGGGTCGGGTCGGGTAAACGAGTTGATGGGTCGGGTTCAGATAAATGGGTTGACCCGCCTGCCTAACCCGTTTATTAAACGGGTCAGCCAGGTTGGCATACTCCTAACACGAACCTGACCCGTTTAATAAGCGGGTTAGGCGGGTCGACCCGTTAAACGGGTTAGTTTAAGCCAAACCTGAACCCGCCTAAGAGGCGGGTTGGCGGGTCGTGTCAGGTTTTGCCACCCCTAGTGGTGATGAGGCAACCGTCTCTCTCTCTCAAGAATGAGTCCAATGGTAGTGGTGATGAGGCAAACAAACCAACCGTTCTTTCTCTCTCACTCTAAAAATAGGCAGTCACAATAGAATGGTAATGGTGGGGGAACCATCTCTCTAAAAGAATGAGGGTAGATGTGGTAGCGGAGCAATCGGACAACCCATTCTCATAGGTGGTTTTAAAAAAAAGAGGACAATTTGATTTAACTCACTAAATTTTGCATCAGGCGTGTCTTTGAAATGTACCTTTAAAAGCAAAAGGTTAGATGTAATAATTGAAACATTAGAAGCCTATTTGTAAATAGCTGATTAGTAGGCTCCTTTTTGTAGATTGTTCTTCTTAATATTATACTAATTTAATGTAGGAAAGGTATGTTTCCGTAACTTGGAAAAGAATGGGCTAAATGTGGATTTAAATGGACAGGTGTTTGTGTGTGTGCGTGTGTGAGAGAGAAGAACATTTATCATTCAACATTGCCAAAATACATCCAACCGAATATTGGATGAGAGAGGAACATAAGAGTAAGACAGCCACCATCTAGATGGTGACTGTGCACAGTTCAGAGTACAAGTAGATCCAAACCCCCGTCTCTACTATGTAATTTAAGAGTCAGATACACATCAAACATAACCCGCTGACGTAGCCTTCCAAAATTGAATTTGATGCCCCTGAAAAAGATATTGTTTCTTTCGGTCCATATCACCCACCATGCTCAAAACAACCATACCCGCCACAATAATCTCCCTTTTTTTTGTTTCGTAAACTCATAGGACCAAACAAGAGGTCCTGAATAACAGAACTCGAACGCGTTTGAACCGACGGTGCACCCCAAGTTTGAAAGAATAGGTCTAATACTACCGGGCAAAACCAAAATAGGTGAGTCGTGTCCTCTACCGCCTTCTCGCAAAGAACACACATGCTTGGAAACTGAAGCCCCCGTTTTCTGACATTAATCTAGGTTTGAACACGATCCAGAGCCACTAACCACGCCAATGCCTTTGCCCTTGGAGCGGGCCCCTTACCCCATATACAATCAATGGAAAACCAATCCATCCCGGATGGCAACAAGGAATAGTAAACTTGCTTAATTGAGAACCTATCTCCGCTTGCCAGGGCCCAATGAAGCCACGGGCGGCCATGGCCAGGCCTAAGATCCCTGTCACTGAAGGAGCGAAGTGTTTTCCGCCACTCCAACCAGATGAACGAATGACACACTGAACTGGGCGTCGAAAGGGAGTCAGGTAAACTACCATATTTTTCCCTAACAAACGTAGCCCAAGAAGATGAAGATATGGAAGCGACTCAAGCCCACTTCAAGACTAACACGATGCTCCTCTTTCTCAGAGCCGGAATCTCCAAGCCGCCTCGCTGCTTCGGGAGAACGATCTGCTGCCAAGAAACAAGTGGGTACTTTTTTTTAGACGCATTCCCAGACCAAAGAAAGTGCAAAAGCAAACGGTTAATCGTTCGTTCTACTGTCGTCGGTATAATGGACATGCTCATACGAAAATATGGTAATCTGGCCAAACCATGGCGAATGAGCGTCAATCGTCCCGCAAAGGATAAATATCGGGCCTTCCAAGACTGCAATCTCCCTTGCACCCGCTCTATAGTAGACGTCCAAGACGAAGTTCTCGACGGCTGCAGTGAGTGCAATGATAGACCCAAGAAATTAACAGGAAGGTCGGATATCAGGCAATTGAAGATCCTTGCAGCAGCCGATTGGAGGAGAGGGTCAGCATTGAGTAAGACCAGAGCGCACTTGCTCTCGTTCAGGCGAAGGCCAGAAATTGTAGCGAATATTTTAATAATGAAGCACAACCTAGACATTTGATTAACATTCGCATGACCAAATATTAAAGTATCATCTGCATATTGAATTGTGTGACCAACAAAACCAGGAATGCCCAACGGATTCAAGAAGCCTGTTTGTTCTGCCATTTTCATGAGAATAGGTAAACCCTCTGCCGCGATATTAAAAAGGATGGGGGCTAGGGGACAACCCTGTCGCACGCCTCTAGCTAACTTGAATTTTTCCCCTCTCATTCCGTTGATGCACACCGACGACACTGATTTCGTGACCAGCTCCTTAACCCATGCAATAAACCGGTTGCCGAACCCCATATTTGTTAGAGATTCAAACAAAAAATCTCATGCCAGACTATCATAAGCCTTGTGAAAATCCAATTTTAACAAGAAGTACGGTGCTCCAGTCGACTGTAAAGAGTGAAGAAGCTCAGTTGCACAAATAAATGACCCTTGCACACTTCAACCTGGAATAAAAGCCCCCTGATTCGGAGAGACAAGTTGATCAATGACAGCGCGCAACCGGTTAGCCAACACCTTAGATATAATGCGATACAGAGCGCCCATCACCGAAATCGGCCTGAAGTTGGATATGTCTGACACCCCTTGCCTTTTAGGAATCAAAGAAATGACTGCCACATGGTATGGTTTAGGCAGCCTGGCATTACGATAAAATTCATCGAACAACTAGACCAGGTCGACTTTAACAATTGGCCAAAAAACTTTAAAGAAGTCTACGTGAAAACCATAAATGCCTGAGGCCTTCCATCCTGAGAGGCTGCTAATAGCATCTGAAATCTCAGCTTCAGTGAATCTAGACTGCAGAGGAACAGATTGGTTTGCCGCCAACCGCTTATACCCCATATCGCCAATGAACCCCCCAACGCCTACGTCAGTCGAATACAGCCTGGAGAAATAAGAAGTAATAGCTGACAGGCAATTATGCTGATCAAACTGGCATCCATCATTCTCGATCGAGAGGAACCTGTTCTTTCTGTACTTATTTGATGCATTCATATGAAAAAATAGTGTATTATCATCACCATTTGCCAACCATGCAACTCTGGCCCTCAATTTCCATCTAAGCTCATCTCGCGCTCTCCATTCTGCAACGAGGGCAGAGAGGGCAACGATACGCTCCTGCAATTGAAGCACTTGACTCTCCGGCACACCAACAAGATCGACCTGACGTTGGGCCAAGGAGGAGAGCTCAGCTTCCCACTGACCGATGAACCTAAACTTGTTCAGGTTGTTAACGCTGAGCCATTCCTTAATACGATGCCGAAGACGAAGAAGCTTTGCATGGATGCGGATGGCCACCCAAGATCCTGAAACCGGTTAAGCCCACGATTGACCAACCAGCTGCTGAAATTCTGGCACACGAACCCACCATTCCTCAAAGGAGAACCTGCGACACGCTTTAAAGCCTGCGCCCCAAGAAACAATTAGTTGAACATGATCGGACATGGTCTGCGGCATCAGGCAGGCAGTGACATCCGGTACTGCGTGAAATAGATCTGGCGAGAGAAAAACACGATCCAGTATCCATAAGCAAGGGCGATACCTCATATTTGACCACGAGAATTGCTCCCCCACATGAAGTACCGAGTACAGCTGGTTCCGCTGAACAAACTCTTGAAACCCCCTAATAGAGGAGTTGAGAAGAACCGGTAGACTAGAATCCTGCGTAGACAATAGGCAATTGAAATCTCCTCCTAAGCACTGAAGAGCTCCAAAGGTAACCAAAACTCGGTCCAATTCAGCCCAGAAAGTTGGTCGCGAGGATGACACAACAGGACCATACACAAAGGTGAAGACGACATCTTGTAGCGACGACAACACGTTTGCACAAAGAGAGATGGAATAGAGACCAATATCCACTATTGTCGCCTTAAGAGAAGCTTTCCAAAGAAGCAAGATGCCTCCAGCAAACCCAACGGCCGGTTTAAAAGCATATGTTGCACCTCTCCATAAGTAAGACGCCACTGATAACGAAATATCTTCCATTTTGGTTTCACAAATTGCAACGATGTCCGGACTTTCATATCTAATCCAGTTTGCTAAAAACAATCGCTTACGAGAGCAATTCATGCCCCTAATATTCCAAATACACATTTTCATGATAAGAAATCAGGGAGCACCCTAGTGCGCCTTTGCCTAACTGAGCGTCGCACTGAGCTTGATCCATCTTCTTGAAACTGGGCTTGTGAACGGGCCAATGATTTCGCTCTACGAAGGCTATTTGCAACCCTGTCCGCCGATTGTACTTGAGGAACAATCTGCTGCTGGATCGAAGAAAGCTGCACGGGTGAAATATGCACTCCTAATGCCCGCGCAGCCTCAGTGAAGGACATACCCCAAATGACGAACCTGTCCTCGACCCCCTGTGCCCCACACTCCGAACGAAACAAATCTGAGCAAGGTTGTGGATGCACAGGTTGCGAACAAGAGACCTCTGAGACCCCCTGAACAGGTGCTCCGAGAACCTCCACGGGACAACCCCCGTCTTGATCGGGCAGGCAGTCCGTTGAACACAAAAATTGAGTTGGTTGCGACATGCAAGGAGAAATCGAGACCACGCAGGTAAAACCAAAATAATACATCAGGGTAGACCCCATGCAAACCAGAATGCCTTTATGGGGTAGGAATCTCGACAAGATACGACGGGTAGAATCGGTAGAACAAAAGATTCCACGGTCATCAAAAAAAGAACGATCCCCGGATCCATCATGGTCGATAGATGCAGCACACCTCTCGGAAGCAAGATTGTGCTGGCGACTCAATAATCAAGGAGGCAAACCAGATGAACGTACAATGGATGTACGAACAGAGCCCAAAAGTTTCTCCATGCAAGTTGACCCACACTCCATCCCGAGAACAGACATTCTCATTAACTCGTTAGGGCGAATGTGACAACTAGCTGACTGATAAGGACGCTTCTCGGTGGCTGCTCTGATATACGAGCGAAAGAACTGCGGTGAACGATCGGCCTTGCGGAACGAACATACGACATCAGAAATCTTCAACGGTACCCAAAGCGATCCGATCTTAACCGCCGAAAATGGAGAGGTGTCTGCCTCCAAAGCACACACTTGCGCCACATCACATAAAGATACACCAGGTTTACAAGTAGCAGGTACCCGTTGCCTGGCCTGTGGTGAAGTTTTCGACATACGAGACTCACCAGCTAGACAAACAATACGTCGAATTCTCGAACTATCTGAGCCACACCTATGACAAAAAACTCTCGAACGAAAATTGCGATTGGAACACACATTACACCACCAGTCTCCCGGCTTTGCCCGGCCCACATCGGCCCATCGCCTAAGGTTACAACAAGATGGTTGCCACATCGGCCTAACCAACTTCCACCCCTCTAGTACATCCTTGTTAGAGCACGGTCGAAAAAAAGGAGCACTGAGCGACCCCTGAATCCCATTGTCTTCAAGAGCTTCTCTGCGAAGGGACTTAACAAACCCCCGAACGTCAGCTAAATCAAACGCTCGTCGACGCACGCCGCGGACCAGGAACTCGGCTAATGATGTGAAGAATCCCTGAGACAACCTGAAAGAGACCCTAACGGGAGCCCCCCACTTACGGAGCGACACCGCCAAGGCCCAAGCATTAATCTCATCTGCCAACTCTCGGAGAGCCTCTCTGTTGCGAGAAACCGAACGACGACACAAGATACTCCAAAAACGATCGTGCCCCCATGACTTGTCTCTCATCCTCAGCAAAAAGAGAGAGAGAGAGAGAGAGACTTACCGTCTCCTTCAACGAGACCTTTGCAGGGAAGGTGGAAGGCCAATCTGAAGGCTGGAGACGCGAAACTGCTTCTCCAGGACTGGAACGGGGAGTTCAGCTAGGCTGCGTGGGCTATCTCTGATCTCAGCGACAACCCGTATAGTTTGGGGAGTGTAGACTATGCAGAACGCGGGAGGGACACAGTTGGCTGAGCTCTGCCACAGATAGCAAGGGGCTGTCGCAGATGACTACCGCTGGGGGGCCAACGTTGGAGATGGTGAAGGCTGCCGCTGGGGCCGACGGCGGTCGAAAGAGGCTAAAGATGGGCGCTGACGGCGGAGGCCGCAGAAGGCTGCCTGATGTCCGATGATGGAAAAAAATGGCAGACCTCAGACGCCGACGATGGCTCAACGGCCAGATTTTTCCGAGGGAGAGAGCGTTGGTGAGAGGCGCCGGTCGGAGAGAGGGGCAGGTCACGGAGGACGCCTGCCGAAGAGAGGAGCAGGTCACAGAAAACGCCGGCGGAGGAGAGGCAGGAAACTCAGGAGCGTCGTTCGGCGGTCGGATGGGCGAAGGGTTGAGACCGCAGAGAGCGGAGGCAAAGAGGAGGCTTCCAGAGCTATGGAGCTCAGATCAGAGAGAGAGAGAGAGATAGAGTGCCGATGGGAGGGGAAGGCCGACGACAACAATGGGGGTGCGACAGTGGCAGTTGTTGCGATTGTGGGAAAACAAAAGGGGGGGGGGGGGGTTACAGTGGCCGACGGTGAGGCTCGGGTAGTGGCTCTTGCAAACAGGTAGGTGGTGGGTGTTGAAGGCCAGGGAAGATTCAGGCGACTGACATGACAGAAGGCATTAGAGAACTGGTCGGACCAAAAGACGTCGCTCTCTTCGAGCTTGAGAGCAGAGGAGACAGGGTCGGGTTGCTTCAATAGCCGAGGAAGCGAATGGCGGAGAAGACAGGGTCGGGTTGCTTTAATAGCCCAAGGAAGCGAAGGCGGAGGAGTCGGGTTCGCCGGAGAGCCAGTCCGAGAGACAGAGATTCAAAAGAGCCCTGTTGAGACCGGTGGACGGCGGGAGTGGGAGGGGATCTGGAGAATCGACGGCGTGGTGGTGGTGCTCGACGTCTCAGGGGAAAAACAGGCGGCGGCGTGGTGGTGCTTGACGTCTCAGGCGGCGGCGTGAGGAAGGAGAAGATAAGCTCAAAAACGGAGGACCGAACCAGGGCTTTGGGATGGGAGTGAGAGAGAGAGAAAGAGTTGCTGAGAGGAATCGGAAGACGGGAGTCTTTGGGATGGGAGTGAGCGAGAGCGACGACGCCGAGCTGAGCGAATATGAGCCGACAGAGAGATTTTGGGGAGGTTGAGCAAATTTTGCCCTCTGGTGTTGGCCGGAGTGAGATTTGGGGAGGTTCAGAGAGCCGGAGGGATGGGAGTCGGGAGGAGAGAGAGAGAGTCGAGAGAGAGAGAGAGAGAGATTATAATATTGGACTCTAGAATATCCGTGTATACTGCCATTACCTCAAATATCTCAAATCATACAGTATAGTCTACGTATATGTATCATGAAGCCAAAGACAACAGGTAACAGTTATGGGAAGACTTAAACTTTTACATCTTAGTTCAAACAAAAACCATTCAGGTCTATTTCTTTTGTTTTGGCATTCAGATCAAGATCTTCTTCGACTTTAGAAAACCCACACCACTTCTTCAACACAACCTTCCTTTCTAAGTTACAAGGTCTGTTGCTGACTGGTTGTTCCACAGAAGTACCATCTACCTCTCTGTCACTTCCTCTTGAATCAGATGAAGTGCTGAAACTTTTTTTGTCTGCCCCCATTCTTGCCATCGACATGTTGGTGTCCAGTGCATGAATGGAACACCACTCTTGGTGACTGTCCATTAATGGGTATGAAGAATAACCATTCTGTCCTCTCAGGCTCTCTCTCCACTGATTAACAGTGTCCGGCTGTGGAGGTTGCAGGCTGAATGCATTTATGCTTAGATTTAATGCCTGGTCATTCCTGTCCGAGCTCTCCAATGATGTTATGCAGCTATCGATGGAGCAGTCTGTGAAGCGGGGCTGCTGAAGAAAACGAATACAACTAAAATCAAGCAAAATTTCAAAATGTTGTGACTCTGTAAGCTATACATCAACTGCTTTCGCCGTTCAGACAAGAAAGAGTTTAATCATTTCATCACCTTTGAGCCTAGTTTCAGCAAATCTGAACTTGCATTTTGAAATCCAAGGGAACTCAAATTTTTCTGAGAGAGTGCCTCCTGGGCCTTTTGGAGTACTGCTTGTAAATACTTTCCCTGAGCTTCAATTCGAAGTTGCAAGTGCTTCTGCACCTGAATTTCATTTATATTATATACTTTTAAACATTAAAAAAAAGAGAATAAATTCGAAGCCCAGAAAAGCATCAATGGACCAACGCATGCC
Source organism: Nuphar pumila (assembly GCF_984573655.1). Taxonomy (NCBI): domain Eukaryota; kingdom Viridiplantae; phylum Streptophyta; class Magnoliopsida; order Nymphaeales; family Nymphaeaceae; genus Nuphar; species Nuphar pumila. The sequence continues at coordinate 55,300,195 of NC_143262.1, forward strand.
TTCACCTCGATTTGCTGGTGGAGTTTTTTCTGCACCTCAATTTGCAATCTTGTTGCTTCATTGATTGGCCAGTTTCTGAGACAATAAACTATATCAGTAAGAGTGTTCTTTTCACTAGCGTATAGGATGGAAAAAGTAACAAAAAAAAGATCTACGGCAATTGGAGGAAATAGGTTGTTGTTTCTTACTCATCCGATTGAGGTTGGATATGCGTTCCCACCACGTTGGGACCGCCATTTACATGACCACTCCCATCCACCTGTTTGAATCTGTAACCTGCCATGGCAGCAAAAACTGCAAAAGATCCACATGAGAAGGGAACAGTAGCGAACGATTCAAGTTTGAACCAAGGAACTTTACCTTCCTTGCTATCAAAACTGCGATTTTCTGTGCTTAAATTCTTACCAAGCCTGTACTTCTGCAACCATTAAAAATAATAGCATAAGAGTTCGTGCTTTTGTCACGCATGTCTTTCTCAGGCGCATTGAAAATATAGACAGGTTATAATACCTGTAAATGGCTCTTGAGGTGGTACAGCGTTAGCCCAGGAACCCTCATTAGTCTCATCAATGTCTTTGGGGTTGCCTCTGCCAAAAGAATCACACACATCAGGACTAGTGCTCTTCTTAGTCTGTGACAGCAGAAGCTTAATCAATCAACCGCCCTCCATCAGATTTCCCATATGTACTTACTGTCTGCACCACCAAGGTGAGTGACTGCTTCAACAAAGCGTTGGTGAAGCTCTGACGTCCATTTAAGCCTGGGCTTTGCATCAGTGGACAGCATCAGCCCCACATCTCCATTAAACTTACCATTCTTCATGTTTGCAGGCGGTGCTAACCGCGAAGAATTCCGCTCGCATGCCCACTTGGTTAGTACATTCTCCACTGCAGTGCAGGTTAATCAGTTGGAGTTGGTCATAGGCTCAACTGAGATGGGATGGCTCTATAGTTCTACTAAAATTGAAGCTGTATGAAGACCTCCACCTAAGCTTCTGAATGTGCGACCCTCTATGGCTTGGTAGCTCAGTTGGTAATGGATATTATTTATAAATCATTGTTCTTCGGGCATATCTTTGTTCAAGAAGTGGGCTTCTTGCAAGAATATATGCATGAGTTTCTGGTTCTCCCTTTCCCCTTGTTTCTACTAATTCTCTCTCTAAGTGCTTCTTTCTTTGACTCGAAGGGAGAATCTTTGATGCTGTAAAGAGCAAAAGGAACAAACTTCAAACCAGGCTGAAATACAATAAGAGATCAAGAATAGAGGTAAAAATAAAAGTACAAAAAAAGAGAGGCATAAAAGCAGCATTGTTTGCTTTTTGTTTGCCCACATCTGCTCACGCACCTTGTTTGACTCTTGTGCTTCTGGGGACTACCCCATCATAATGAATTGTGCGGTCTGTCTTCTCACCACGTCTCAACAAGCAGACGCCTTATCAATATACCTCTTATAACGGAGATGTGTTTTATTCACTGCTTTCAATTTGCTGCATGTAAATTGGAGAAGGAGAGCACCGAATTTATCTGACAGAAAAAAGCCCACTATTTTTTTTTTAAAGCCGGTAGTGTAGCGGAATCTGGATGCAGTAAGGAGATTAGGAATGATATGGTTTGGATTTGTTTATCGATAGACGACTTAATCTAATTGGGCATCTGATAATGGGGACATCACCCTAGATTCACGCCTATCGGAAATTCTGCCTAGTGTCATCATGCTATCTGAGTTCTTGTCCTATTATTCTTGTTGTTATTCTCTTCTTTATTATAATAAATAGTAATCATTATTAATGTTAGGTTTGTGTTGGCTTCTTCCGCGGTCATGTGTTGAACGCCTTGCCCTTCCTGTTTTTTGTTTTTAATCTTTGTTGCTGTTGCTACTTGCAGTGTTGCAAGCTGTTTTTCCTTCTCTTTTATTAAATTTACAAGGCAGTTTTTTTCGTCTTTCCTGTTTATCAACTCAAGTGTACCTGTGGATAATGGGGGTCCCTCTAGGCTTCCAGTTTTAACAATTCCATCTTTGTACATCCTAGTAATAATCATAGGTTCAAGGAAACCAGCTTCCTCAAATTTACTCACAAGTCACAAGCTTTTAATACCTTTTTTTTTTTTTTTTTGAAGGAAAAGAAAATAGAATATATCAAAAAAATCACAAACAAGAACATGTGCACAAGGAAACAATCTGCCTGCCTCCTAGAGTAGGAAACCAACACATGCAAAGTAAACACTAACCGGCTGCCTCATTATGGAGGAAGCAATACATTCAAGCGATTAATACGTAAAAGATAAAATTAATAAATAAACTTGTGAGAAATGGGCTCGCTTTTCTCCGAATGACCAAAATGCCCTGTTTCTAGATCAAGTATATGGAACCAAGAACCGACGAATTGAAGACCAAGATAAAAGTTGGAAACTAATGGCTGACAGCAAATCTGGAAAGGCAAAAAGATCCACCTACTGTTGGCATCAGACTTATTTGATTGCAGGTTATAGCCTCTCGAATTACTTCTATTAGAATGATTGTTAGAGTCAAAATAACATTGCTGATCTTGAGAGAGAAATTTCCATCTCAGTGCCATACATTCAGTTGGTCTGTTGTCAAGAATCAACCATTACTTTATCTTGTTATACAAACCCTTTTTCTTTCTCCTTTACTAGGATACCAAGGTGGTACACATTCTGGCGATGCTTCGAAAAGTTAGGAGACCCAATAAACAACGAATGGTTTTTTTTTTGAGAGAGAGAGGAAATAAAAAACGAATAGTTGCCAAAAATGTTTGTTGCAACATTTACGTACCGAAATTTTGCATGGAACATTGAATGGTACCGACTCATCAAACTCAGTTATTTCCTGTCGTCCGAACAAGATCAGAATAATATATATCTTCAGAAAAACAAAGAGATTTGTGGATTTTTCCCAGAAAGATTCTCATGGATTTTGCCCTTTTACCTATCGAAGAAGATTTACCTTGCAGTAAAAAAAAGAAAAACAAGAAAAAGAAAAAGTTATAAGCTGTGATTATAATCTTTCACCAGAGTAATTTCTGATGAAGCCTTGTTCAAACATAAAACTTGGAACAGTGGCCGCTATGTAAAAGTACCAAGCATCCGTTTGTAAAATTTTTATGGCATGTTTGGCTGCAGAATTCTTGCTTTGATCTTGCACAAATGTATTAAGACCAAACTAAAAGAAATATAATAAGTGGTGAGTTTTTAATATATATCACTGCCTTAAGATCGAATCAAAGACTCGAAACACGAATACTATTGGAAGAAGTCTTATCAAAGACTCAAACACGAGGACTATTGGAAGGTCTTTTCTTTTTTCTCACACCTTTGTTTTATTATTCTCTTCCTCTAGCTTTAAACTGCTGCTCTACATCACACTCCATTCTCGCTTTAATTTATTCCACAAAAAGTGTAGAAGAGAACAACACAGGATCAATTCCAAACAACCTCCTTTGGGCGGTAGAGTGAAAGGTGGTTCACTCTACCAAATGGGTCATCGTCGTGATTTTAAAGGTAAATCAAATTATTCTTGAGGGCCCATAAAAACTTGATCTGCTAAATCCAAAAGCAATACGTAGCGATGAAAACAATCATGTTTTGACCACAAGAGTTAAGAGGCATGGAAAAGACAGACAAAAGATTCCATTGTACAATTTGGGGCACCAGCACAATTTTTACCAAGCTGTGATATTACTTTTACCATCTTACGCAACGATGATGCCAGAATTACATCATCCAATGAGCTAGCAATGGATGGCTTTGTCAAATTACATATGGTGACTCAGCTGAGGGTTGGCAAACCAGTCGAGCTCGGTCATGCCATGAGCTGAACCGATTACTAAATGACTCATTTTCTAAAAATGATCGTACTGCAAGACAAAACAATGTAGTTCCTAAAAAAAACTATACATTTTTTTGAAAATTCACCCAATGTACAAAACCATAAATGTCTGACGTTAAAATGATATTTTAACCTTCACATGATCGAATTTTCTCTAGATATGTGAATTTTCTCCCAAATATGTGTTCAAGTATTGTATTCAAGATTTGTAATAGACTTTGCCACTAATTTTTTACCAAAAAATAAAGAATTTCAAAAAAACACAGAAAAGAACAAAAAAAACTAAATAAAAATACCTTTCCAATGACACCTGCTTTGCAAGAAAGCGCCGAACATGCATTGAGATGCATCCTTGATAGTGTTCCTATAACAAAAGATGAACAAACATGACTGCAACTATCCCGATTATTCTATCCTGTTTTTCTTTCACTTGTGCCAAAAATTTAGAAAAATAATAAAAAGGATAGAGACAAATCAGGGTGTTAGCTTTCCAATGCTACCAAGATTACCTTAATGTGATGAGTGGTTGGAAAGAAATGTCCTCTGAGAAATAGATTATTTGGTTGTTTTAGTCTGTAAAGTATGTTTCTGTTCCAGTCTTGTAACTTAAAAACGAAAACCTTAGGGGGGGTTTCAGTGTTGACTCAAAACAAAAAAGTTACATGCATGTGTCTCAACCTTTCATTGACTATAAAAACATAGGTTTTTGACATTGGATGAGAGATACAGATCTGAGAACAAAAACTATTCTATAAAAAATATGTGAATATATGAATTTCCTCTTAAATAAGTGAATTTTCTCCTAAACTATTCAGTTATTTCAATCTGCAAAGCACATTTAAGTTCCAGTTTTAGAACTCAGAAACACGAATTCTAAAGGGATTTTCAGTTCTGACTCAAAATAGAAAAATTGCAGGCTTATGTCTTAACTTTCTAACAACTAAAAACATAGGTTTTCAACATCAAATAAGAGAGATACAAATTTAAGAACATAAACTATTCTCTAAAAAATACGCAAATATACAATTTTTAAAATAAATAGTCATATTTCTTCCTAAACATATAAATTTCCTCCTATATATGCAATTTTTCTCTTTAGTATGTGAATTTCCTCTTAAGTATGTAAATTTTTTCCTAAACATGCAAATTTTCTCTTAAATATGTTAATTTTCTCCTAAATATGTGAATTTTTATCCAAATATGCAAATTTTATCTTAAATATGTGGTGTTACTCCCCAATATGTGAATTCCATCCTAAATATATGATTTTTTGCCCAAATATATGTTTTTTCTCTTAAAAATATAAATTTCCTTTTAAATATGTAGTTTTCTTCTTAAATATGCAAATTTTCTCCTGAATATGCAATTTTTCTCCAAAATATTTTGGATAAAAATCACATATTTAGGAAAAATTTCATATTTGGGAGAAAAATTATATATTTAAGAAGAACTTTGCATATTTAGGAGGAAATTTGCATATTTAGGAGGAAAATCACATATTTAGGAAGAAATTTACATATTTAGGAAAAAATTCACATATTTGACAGAAAATTTGCACATTTCGAAGAAAATTTATGTATTTAAGAGAAAATGCATATATTTGAGAGGAAAATCTAATATTTAAGAAAAGAATTGCATATTTGGGAGGAAAATCTTATATATAAGAAGAAATTCGCATGTTTAGGAAGATATTCACATATTTATGAGAAAATTCACATATTTTTTAGATCTGTATCTTTCCAATCCGATGTCAAAAACCTATATTTTTATAGTCGCTGAGATACAAGCCTATAATTTTTTTGTTTTAAGTCAAAACCAAAAATCTCTCTAGGGGTACTGTTTCTGAGTTTCAAAACTAGAAGAGAAACATACTCCACAGACTATAACAACCAAACACTATATCTTTCAATGGATGTTTCTCCCCAATCACTCATCAAATCAAGGTGATCTTTGTGGCATTAGAGATAGGCACAACTCCACATGTTCATCTTTTTTTTTAAGAAAGTTGTTGGGGTTGTATCTCATTACATGTCCAATACTTTTCAGTGAATCATGTGTTATTTGAAAGGTATTTGTGTCTAGTTTCTTTGTTCTTTTCTATGTTTTTCTGAAATCCTTCATTTTTAGGGTAAAAAATCAATAGCAAAGTCTGTCACAGATATTAGATGCAATACTTGAGCATATATTTAAGATGAAAATCACATATTTGGGAGGAAAATCACATATTCGCATGGATGAAATTCACATATTTTGAATGAAATTCACAGACTTTTTATAGAATAGTCTCTATTTTCATATATGTATTTATCTAATCCGATATCAAAAACTTATATTTTTATAGTGGTTGAAAAGTTGAGACGCAGACCTATAACTTTTCTGTTTTGAATCGGAATAGAAAACCCTTCTACGGTTCCCATTTTTTATTCCAAAACCAGAACAAAAACATGCTCTACAGATCGAAACAACTAAACAATATATCTTTCAAAGGATATTTTTCCTCAACCACTCATCCGATCAAGGTAATCTTGGTGGCGTTGAAAATATAACTCCCTGATCTATCTCTATCTCTTTTATTATTTTTTCTAATTTTTTTGGCTCAAGTTGCCATAAAAAAGCATAGAATAATCAGGATTGGTGCCACTATGCATGTTCATCTTCTGTTTTAGGAATGCTATCGGGGCAATATCTCAGTGCCCGTTCGTCATTTTCCAACGAATCATATGTCATTGAAAAAATATTTTTGTCTAGTTTGTTTATTCTTTTTTGTGTTTTTCCATAATCCTTCATTTTTTGAGTAAAAAATCAATGGTAAAGTTTGTAACAAATTTTAGATATAATACTTGGGTACATATTTGAGAGAAAATTTGTGTATCTAGATAAATGTGTTTATGCGAAGGTTTAAATGGTCTTTTGTGATCATTGCAAAAAATTTCCTCTTGGTTCCCTCTTTTTCGTCTCTTTGCCTTTTCTAACCCCTATTTCCCTTTTTGAAGGGGAAATAAAAAGATAGAAAAGAAGAGAGAAGAGAAAAGAAAGAAGAGAGAGAGAAACTCTTTTGCAAAGGTCTCACTTGACCTTAATTTTGAAAATGTTTTGAAATTACTCACCTTCATTTTGAAATTTTATGGGAAAATAGAGAGACGAGATTCGCTTATCGGTACGAGGTTCGACCATTCCTGGTGCCTTTACCAGAGGTAATCGAACCAAGGATCAAACTTATGCATTTTGCTTTGCCTAAATATTGTCTAAGAATTTATTTTAAGTCTAAAATATACAAAGAATCATGCTTGCGCAATGCAAATGCAGATATGTATGCTTTTGAGAAAATAATTTAGATTTTTTTGGATTTTCCAAGTGATTCTGAAATAAATTTGATGATGTAGTGAAGAAATGATTTAAAGGTTTGAAATTGGTTTCGAAAAAGTTTGATTTTAAATCTAACTTAGAATTTGAAATAGATCTGGAAGAAGAGACTTGAAATTCCAAGACTTGGAATAATCAGAGTTTGGAAATTGAATTTTGAATTTTGAAGAAATAAAAGAAAAGGAGATTTTGGAACTTGAGATAGAATTTGAAAAAAAAAATGGAGTTTTCAAAGTCAAAATGGACTTTGAATTTGAATGGATCGATTCTGAAAAAGGAATTCTTAATTTCAGAACCTGAAAGAGGAATTGAATTTGGATTTAGACTTAAGAAGAAAATGGTTTTTTGGAAATAAGAATTGGAAGTGAAACTAGATTTGAAATCTGGAATCCTAGATGGAATTTGATCCAAAATCTGGAATCCTAGATGGAATTGAATCCAAAGTCTGGAATCTAAGATGAAATTGAATCCAAAATCTGGAATCCTAAATGGAATTATATCACAATTCTGAAATCCTAAATGGAATTGGATCCAAGGTCAGGAATCTAAGATGAAATTGAATCCGAAATCTGGAATCCTAAATAGAATTGGGTCCGAAGTCTGGAATCCAAGACATAATTGAATTCAAAATCTGGAATCCTAAATGGAATTGGATCCGAGGTCTGGAATCCAAGAGGGATTTGAATCCAAAATCTGGAATCCTAGATGGAATTTGATTCAAAGTCTGGAATCCAAGATAGATTTGAATCCAAAATCTGGAGTCCTAAATGGAATTGGATTTTAGATCTGAAATCCAATATGAACTAGATTTTGCAATCTAGAATCTAAGATGAGATTGGATTTAAAAGTCTGAATCCAAGGTGGAATTGTGTTCTAAATCTAGAATCCAAGCTGGAATTTGGATTTTGAAAATCCAAATGGGACTTTGAAAATCCAAATGGGACTTTGAAGATGGATCTGGATTTTGGAGATTCAGATTGGATTTAAAAGTGGGCTTTAAAACTTAGGGAAAATCAAATTTTGAGATTCAGAATCAATCTCAAAACCTTGATTTTGAATTGAGAATCAAGACTCAATCTTTAGATAGAACTTTAGAGATTTTGAAAAATAAAGAATAAACTTGATTTTAAACCTAAATCTTGAAATCAGAAGATGAATCTGGAAATTCTAAAATTTTAAAATGAACTTTGAAATACGACCTGGGATATTGAATTTGAATTTAAAATCGAATCTTGAAAATGGAAATGAATTTGAAATTTCAAAGTCAAATTGGACTTTGAAATTGAAGTTTGATTTTTTGAAATAAGATAGAATTGAGAATAGAAAGATGAATTTGAATTTATAAGAATTGAAGATTGATTTGAGAAGTGAAGAAGATATTTGAAAATTTATCTCAAAATCACTTGGATTTTAAAATAATATGAAAAGAATTTTGAAAATATGATGTAATTCTATCCTAAATTATGAATGAATTAAAGAATTTTAAAAATTAGATATTTGAAAAGCATATTTCATTCTATAAATGAATTGAAATAAGATTGAAGATATAATACACTTCTATGGTCATTAAATGTATTATATAATAATCATATTTAAATTCAAGCGAAGAATAAAACACATTTTGGTGCCTTTATAGAGTTTAAAATGAAATTAACTCTCAATATATCCTGACTATGGCCATTGTTATATATTTTGAATTAATTTTAAGTTAGACTTTGATAAAGGAAGAAAATATTTAGAAAAATGTGATGGTTTTGAAAAGAGATCCAGTGCAGATCCAATGTTATTCCATAAAAGATGAAAATATTAAGCATTGTCCACATTTTGACTATGGCAATCAATGTGAATCATTTGCTTAGGATTAATTACCTTCTATTAGAATGGTGCACATGCCATGCGTGTTTCACCATGGTGGATTTTCAAAGATAAAAGAAAAATGATATGAAAAGAGATAATTTATGACATTTATATGCTCATACATTCTACTCTAGTACTGAAATGTAAAGAATTCTCATTATATCTAGCTATTACATCATTGAATGAAATTTAAAATTACTAAACTAAGAAGAAAAAGCAGTCTCTTCCACCTAATCTCTGCAAAACTCAAGTTAGCACAAGGTAAAGATAATTGAAGACATTATATTTTCAATGCAAAGGCTTATGCTTACTCTAAGTGAAGAATATACACCTAATATCTAAATGTCATACCTAACCAATGGGAAAGTATGCATGTGACATTTGTGGGCCAAGTGAAAAAGCTTCTGGGGAAGTGCATATGCATGTTTGCTTGGGGGTAATGAAGGCATGTTATGAAATGAAATAAGCTCCAGCCTTCATGGGGCTGATATGAAAAAAGAGAAACCCCAACACATTGGGGTCAGTTGATGAAGTGGAAAGTCTGAACAATCCCATGTGAAGGAGCATAGTGTGAGCTTGGTATTGGAGATGACTGAACACTATGCAAGGGATGATGTAGGTAGGCTGGAAGCAAGTAGTGGCGGGTTATATGCAGGAAATGGGCAGCAAAGATGGCGGAATAGTGATGTGTAAATGTGGGTATAAAGATGAATGTGTTGTAAAGATGATAACAAAAGGGGTGGCTGAACCAAAAATACGACAATTGTTGTTAATAGGTGGCATGCATAGTGCCAGTTGGTGAGGTGATAGGGTGCTAAGGTATGTAGGGGAAGACAAGTGCATAGTGGGTGCTGTGAAGGGAGGCTGTACTGTGAAGAAAGGTGCAGCAATAGTATAATGATGCCATGGGAAACAACATGAATTTTCTCCGCAGAAGCTGCGACTTTTGTAGTAGACATATGAGTTCTTGAACACCTGATACAGTTACCTTCAGTGGAGCAAATACCTTTGGGGTGTCAGGAATTTTGCCAAGTGCAACAATTGCTCTTGGTGCATGTGCAAACCCCGCCTGTAAGTTATTAATTTGACAATGCCTAACACAGGGAGTGTTTTGGGAAGTGCAGTTATTCCTAAAATTGCAGTTGTGCTGGCACCAACTGCCACAACAGGCTTGTCAGCTAACAACCTCTTCCTGTTTGCATGACTTTCCAGAGCTGCTTCTCCACCATTTGATTCTTAAGGGCTTGAGCAAATAGAACATGGCACTTCTCTTCATGGGGAAGATCTTCAACTGTGATACTGGACTTGCGAGGTTTACATAAAAAGTTTGGATCAACATTTTCACCTCTGTCAACATTGACAAGTATCTTCCGAACATGAACTAGAGCTTTGCCAATGGTTGGAAGGTCAATGAATATGTCATGTGAATCAGTCAACAGAAGATAAAAAGAAATGTGCATATGATAGAACTTCAAATTCTATATCTAAATTGCAGTTTATCTGATCTCCACTAAGACACACTGAGGAATTTGAAGGATCCAATCTCAAGAGTGGAAAATCTAGGGGAGAAAATGAGGATCTTACAACTGAAACTTATCAGTGATGGTTGTACTTTTGGATGTGGTATTTTTAAAAGATATGTTTCAATGAAAACAAAGGAAAATCGTCAACCAAAGATATAAAAATCTGACTTTCCACAGAAGTGGCGAGTACGGGTCGAATTCATAGGGAACGAGATACTTCTGAACTAATTCTAAAATAACACTTTATTAATACAACAAGGTTTACAATCTATGTCAATATTACAATTTAAATCAAATTACAATCTAAACTATGAAAATAAACTAAAATAGGAGGCTAAGTCTTCTGCAGGTCTCCAGGGGCAAAACTGTCTTTTCACCACAAGTGCAGTTGCACTTTACAATTGAATTACACCTGTGAACCTGTTCTAACTTATCAACCTACACAATAAAAACACAAAGTCAGTAACTAAATCAATAATTAATCTAAATTACATCTACAACTAATGTTAAACGAATTCTACAATTAAACTATAATTAAGTAAACATAGAACACTAAAATTAAACTATCTAATTAAACTAACTAAGTAAATCAACTCTAATTAATCTAACTAACTTTAATTCAGTCACTACAAGACTAGAAAACACTAAAACTACACGAAATCAAACAATTAAACAAAAGACTATTTTGTCCCTAAAGAAGACAAAAATGGACTCTAACATCTTTTCGCAAATTACAGATTTGAGGAGTCAAACGATTTCCAAAATTCATGAAACTACTTCCGTTCTGTAAAAGATAGATCCACGAAGCTGACACATTTTACAGATTTGAAAAATACATTCTGAATCTCCATATCTAATTGTTTCAAAATCAGGATAATCTGGGAACTCGCAGGACCCAAAATTTGAAAATCCGAAAAAGCTGTTTTTCATAAAACGCTTAAAACACAGACCAAATCAACTCAGATCAAGCTGAAATTTGGTCTGAAGATAGTTAACACACCAATGTGGAGAATAGAAAAATAATTTTTAGGAAAATCCAGAAAAATCTACATAAACTAACAAGTGCACGATCGGGTAAAAATTAGGGTTTTGGTTCAGTGCACTATTCATTGGTTTGAATCCACTAATGCATTTACACATTAAATAATACTGCAAAACAATCCTACACTAATCTAAAATACTGGTAAAATATAACAAAAGACAATAATTAAACTAATTATTTAAAATCTAAGAAATAACCTACACAACTAAGATTAGTCCTAATCTACACACATAGTTAATTCTAACCTAAACTAAACTCACTAACTAATTAACTAAACTATTTAGCTATCTAACTAATGTTAAAATCTAATGGAAACAACTACTAACCTATGGTCATGCTAACTAAGGTTCGGATCAACTAACTAACTAGGTTAGTTACCTAGGGTTAACTAATGCTAATCACTAACTATGTCTTGCTAAGGTTAGTTCACTAGGGTTAGGGGTACTAACTAAGGTTCTAGGATACGGTTGGTATTAGGTACCTAGGGTTAGTCGACTAAGGCTCACTAGGGTTGACAAGGGTCGATTAGGTTAACTAAAGGTAAACAACTAAGTACGGTTAGGGTATTAATTAACTAGGGTTATTCTAACTAGAATTACATACTAACTAAGGTTAGTTGTGGTAAATTATGGTTAAACTAGGGTCGGTTATGGATACTAAGTAGAACTAATGACTAACTATAGTTAGTTGACTAAGGTTGACTAGGGTTTATTAATATTAACTAACTAACTAAGGTTTAATCTAACTAGGTCTAACTAATTAGGGTTAATACCTAGGGTTAGGCTAGGGTTTAACTAGAGTTAGGGGTTCGGTTAGAGTTAGACACCTAGGGTTAAGTATTAACTACGGTTAGTTAGGGTCAACTAGGTTAGTTACTAATTACAGTTAGACACCTAAGGTTAGGCTAATTAACTAGAGTTAGGGGAATAACTAAGTGGCAGTTTTATAATATGGAATTGATTTAGGTTCATGCCACCTTAGGTTAACTATGTGTAAACACCCCAAATTTTCCTCATCCATTCTCAAACAACCCTCATCGTGCAGTGCCAAACCTGTTAGGTCAGTGTAGGAGTCAAACCCCGAGTCAGTTTCAGAAAATCACCATTTTACCAACTTTTATTAGGAAAATTACCATTTTACCCCTAGGTCATCCCAGACCCCAGTCAGTCTGAGTCAACCAAGCTCATTGGTCAGTTCAGAACATTTAGAATATCAATCATTTCAAGCTTATCTGAGCTCACAATAAACAGACCATTTCCATTTCTGACCATTCCTGCCAAAATGGGATCATTTCTTCAGAAATGAGCTCATTGCTCACTCAAATCTAAGCCAATTATCTCTAAGTCAGTCATTCATAGTCAGTCATACTCCCCAAACTCTAACTTGAGCTCACCAGAAGTTCAAGTATTCCAGTCTCAGTTCAAAACCATTTCTAAGTGTCCAGGAGCCCATGTTAGTCCATTTCATCTCTTTCAGCTGAAATTGAGCTGAGTTCAGTCAGTTGAGCTAGTGTTTGAGCCTCAATTTTAGTTTATCTCAGTATTACTGACCTTTGTTTCAACTCAAACCCAGTTCAGGTTCGTAATTCACTTTATTCCAGTGATCATTTCGTACCATTTCTCTAAAAATGACAGTTTTTCTTGAAAATTCAGTCAGAAAGATCAGTTGAGTCAATGTCTGGTTAGTTTACTTGAGTTTTGAAACTCTAAAACCCAGCTCAATCTAGCTCATCTCAGTTCAATCCAGCTCGAACCCCAATTTTCAGTGTCACTCTGACCCAGTAGAGTCCCGAAAACATTTCTTGAGCTATTTTGCAAATTTTATCAATTTTAATGCTTTTTAAACTGATACAAGTGTCAATCGGGGTCTAACATCCAAAATTCTTTATTCAAGGTTAGCATTTTGCATAGCATTTCATGTCATTTCTCATCATTTCATAACATTTCATTACATTTCATTTCATTTTCGAAGTCCAGAACTCCAGTTTTATAAATTTCAATCCAGATTGAGTTTTAAAAGTTTTCAGAAATCAATTTCAAGCCCCGGGTTTCCAAAATTGACATTTTTACCCCCGAGAGTCTAAATTTGAAAATATTTTATCAAGAAAAATAATCTGGATTTATTTCAAACTCAAATTTTTGAATTCTACACTGGATTTGCTTCGCAACGGGGTATTGAACTTCAAAATCTGAGCTCGTTTCAAAAACTGCCAAAAATAGCTCGTTTCATTTGGAAATATTTTCTCGAGAAAAACAATCTGGATTTCTTTCAAAATCAAATTTTCAAATTCTACACTAGATTTGCTTCGCAACGAGGTATTGAACTTCAAAATCCGAGCTCGTTTCAAAAACTGCCAAAAATAGCTCGTTTCGTCTGGAAACTTTTTGAAAAGACTATTTTACCCCTCTAATCTTCAAAATGAATTTCAAAATTGAAATTTGGACCCTCTCTGAGATGGCCCATCCATTTGCATTTTCTTGTTTTAATTTATAAGAAAAGAAAAAAAAATTATCTTTTTCTTTATTTTTTTGGTTTGTTTTATTTTATTTATTTTATTTTTTTTAATTATTTTATTCTTCCTAAGGTGGGACCCACAAGGGGGTCGCCCAAACCTCCAGCCCCATTTCTTTCTTCCCTTCCTTTCCTTTTTCTTCCTTCTTTTCTTTCCTTCCTTCTTTCTTCTTTTCCTTCTTTCTTTATTTTCTTCTTTTTTTTTTTCTTCCTTTTTCTTTTCTTTTTCTTTCTTCTTTTTTTCTCTTTCTTCCTTCTTTTTCTTCTCCAGACCACTCACGTAAGCCCCTCCTACCTCTTTCCCTCTCCTTTCTTATTTTCTTTCCTTTTCCTTCTTCCCCTCTTCTTTCCTTTTCCTTCCCTTCCTTCTTTCCCCTTTCTTCCTTACTCCCTTTCTATTTTCCCCCAAAGCTAAGGCTGCAGCTGAAAGGAGGATAGCCATTCACGTAAACCACTTCACGCCTAATGCTTCCAGCCTCTTATTCTACTATCATTAAACCTAGAAACTTAGGAAAGATTTCATTTTTTTCGAAGTTCAATACAAAAGAAAAGGGAACGGCTGGGCAAAAGGAAAAAAAATCTCACGTCTCTCTCTTTCTCTCTCTCTCTCCCTTTAGCTATCTTCTTCTCTCCTTGGCTGCTACGGCCACAACAGCCTTCCAACCCCTCTACAGCCACCTACCACCATACAACCACCACAAGGGGAGTACCAACAGCAGCCTTTCAACACCACCACTGCCAGCCACCTCCGGTCATCTCCAGCTGCAGGCCTCCTCCTCCACGCCCAGCCAGCTTTCCCTTTGAAGATCCACGCCCAGCAGCAAGACTGATGATGCATGAAATGCACATCATGTAAACAAGTTTTTCATGCATTTTGTATCAAGTTTAAGGTTTTAAACCCATGTTTAAATGTGTTTTGATAGTAAGGGGCTATGGTTCGAATTTCAGAAAAATCAGAGTTAAAATGAGGAGTTATGGCTATTTCAGTGTTTGGGCATGGATTTCGAGGTGGATCGGATCCATATCCGACCCAATTAGGTCAATTGGACCTTGGATCAACTCTTAGAAAGCCCAAAACCCAACCCACACGCCTATCCATATCCATTTCAAAAAGTTTTTCTGAAAACCCCCCAGAAAGAGGCGCCTAGAAAATATATTTTTTATAACAGTGTTTTTGCAAATTCCAAAAAGTATAAATATACTTTTTAGAGAAGGCCTAGGCGTCTTTGGCTGTGTTTGGACGCCCCCTACAGTGACTCTACAACAGCAGCTCCTTCCTCTCCATCTTCCCCAAAGTTTTGGCCATTGAAGACCGGCCTATGCTTGGTTTCCAAGCATATCTCGATCCCCTTTGTGTTCTTTTCATTTCTTTCTTGTTCCTTGCTGTAGTATTCACCATTTTTCTGTATTTTTGCAGGTGTAGCAGAGGTGGAGACCATTAACCTTGGGCGGGAGTGCGCAACACACCACCAAGGTGAGCCGGCCCTACCTCCATCTGGTTTTCTACACCCTCCGATCGCGAATCGGCTCACATTCCATCGTCGGTGGATCTCCAAAGTGTAGCAGCTGCAAAAGGTGCCGTTTTTGGTGAAGTACAGCATTCTCAAACTGTATAGGACGTCCATCTCCAGCCACGGTCCACTCTTCTTCATCCCCCCGATCGTCGGATCTTCCAAAAGGTAGGTCTTCTTCTTCCTTCTCTTCTAGATAAAACCGAATTGGGTGTTTTTTTTTTTTCTTTATTTTCTGAGTGTTTCTTGTTTTCTTTTTGTTTTCAACCTTAGAATAGAGTCCGTGCATAGACCAGCACGTTAGATCTAGGTTTGTTTTATTGTTTACATGCTTGAATATCGATTTTCATCATTTTTTAAGAAAAATGTGTAAATCGGCTAGAGTTTTTCTAGCCGATTTGAGCTTTTGCTCCCAACGTGTCTCATTGTGGAGTTTTTACAGAAAATCCAATAAAAAAATGTTCATTTTGAGTTACCTTATTCGATTTTTGTGTGGGTTGCATTTGGTTTTAATTGAAAAGAAAAATCCAAAAATCGGTTAGACTTATTCTAGCCGATTCTTGATTTTCACAAAAATATTTTTCTAGTTCTGGTTTTTTTTTTGTCCAGCATGGGGATGGTGTTGTTTTGCTTAAAATCTCATTAGGAAATTTCATTTTAGTTCATTTTATTCGTGGGTTGTGTTTGTGTTTTGTTTTGATTTTATTTTTGAAAAAGAAAAAAAAATCGGCTAGGATTGTTCTAGCCGATCTTTGTATTTTTGTTAAATGTGTGTGTTGATGTTGGTAAACCGTGTGTTTGCTGTGTGTTTTAGGTGTTAACAGCATTATAAAGTTGTGTTAATTCATTTAATTGGTTTAGGACAATTCTAAATAATCGTTTTTAGCATTTTGTGTTTTTGGTGTTTTTGGTGTTTTGAATCTATTGAAAAACAAAAATTACAAGAGTCGAATTTTTATTTTTCTTTACGTTTTTAAATAAACTCCAGCATAGTGCTGTTCATGTTTGCATTTAGGGGAGTTAGGAGTTCTTTTCATCATATTTTAATTTAGTTCTATCAAAATAAGATTCTTTAGTAAGTCGTTTTTTTTTTGTTTAAGATTTTTTTTTTATTATTCTTTTCATTTTTTAGTCTTCTTCTTCCCCAAGGAGGGACGGCAGCCATTAGAGCTCCCCTTGAGCTCTTGGTCAAATTTTTAAAAATTATTAATTGTCATTAATTGAGTTTGGAAGGTGTCTAGGTTCAATGTATTAGGGTTTTCTTTCCTAACCGTTTTTAGGGGTTAATTAAGTAGGTTTTGGGAATTAGGTTAGCATTAACTCCTAGGAAATCGTTTTTTATTTAATTCTTTTTATTCCCTAGGTAGAATTAATTATATTAGTTTAGAAAGTAGCCCTTTTAGAGGTTGGCGATTTTTGAGAAGTGAGGCATTTAAGGAAAATTTGAATTTTGAATGGGTATTAAAGAAGGAGTTACTCCTTAACTTTGGAAAGTTTTTTTTTGGCATTAAACAAAAATTTCAATCTAGGCTACACGATTTCCAAAGAGTATTAAAAGTATTTTAATTCCATCTTGAAAAGTAAAAATCGTGTATTTTTAGATTGGTCTTTCCATTTTTCCAAAAGGAGCTTTAAAGGCAATTAAGGAGTGTAACTCCCTCTTTAAATGGGGCGATTTTTTAGAATCCAAAGCATTTCAAAATTTGGAATTTGGTAATTATTACATTCCTTTTCCAACCTTCTCCATTAAAATCATGAACTTTGGATTAATTGTAGCTTAATTAGGAGGTTACTACTTTAGTCTAGACCTAACCTAGTCAAACCGAGGTAGGTCGAGTCAACCCCTAGTCTACACCCCCTTTGAGTCTAGTCAAAACCTAGCCTAGCCTAAGTCAAAACCTAAACCACATCTAGGTCGAGTCTAAGACCAAAGCCCAACCTTAGTCAAGCTTAGTGGAGTCAACCCTAACCCTAGATCGAGTCAAACCTAGTTCAACCCACTTGAACCTAGTCAAGTCAACCTTAGTTTGAGTCAACCGAGCTTACCTTACCCCATTAGAGCCTAGTCAAACCTAAGTTGAGTCAAGCTTAGTTGAACCTAAACCAACTCGAACCTAGTTGACTAAGTCAACCCTAAACCGAGTTCAATCTAGTCTTAATAAGCCCAAGTCCAAGACCTAGACCTAGCCTAAGTCAAAGTCAAAACAAACCCGAGGTCGAGTCAACCTTTACCTAGTCAACCCAACCTTAACTAAACCTAGCCGAGTCTACCTAAGTCAACCGAACCCAACTAGTTAGGTCAAACCTAAACCAAGTCCATACTAGTCCGAGTCGAGTCAAACATAGTTCGAACCTACCTAATCCAAACCGAGTTCTCCCAAACCAACCCGAACCTATCTAAGTCAAAACCGAGCCTAGTTGAGTCAATAGAGTAAGTCCTAACCCTAACCTTTATTCTTTAGTGAAGTAAGTTCATTTAGTATTATTTCTTTTGATTTTTATACTAATTAGTTTATTTATCTAATTTAGTTTTAGTGTAGAAGTGTGTGTACGTGTATCGTATTTGTTTAGTATGTGTGAAATGTGTTTTGTGATGGTTTGAATGATAGTTAGATATTCGTTAACTTAGTAGGTATATTGCATTTTATCGATTAGCATAGTTGCATTTGCATTGTTATTTAACGTAGTTCTAGTCATAAGTTGCTTATCGTGTTTTGCTCGTTGTATATTTAGCATATTCGTAATAGTCATCTGCATATACACTGTTATACAGTGTCATTTAGATTGCATTAGGTTTGATTTGTCTTTTAGAGTGTTAAAATAGATTCTTAAAGTGAATAGTGCACTCAAATAAAAACCAGATTTTTGCCCTGTCGCATTAGCATTATTTTCTGTGCAAAAACTCTGTGTTTTCCAAATTTTTTTCTTCTATTCACTTTATTGACGTGTTATTTAACTGCAGACCAAATTTCAGCTCATTCGGAGTTGATTTGGTCTGATTTTTAAGCGTTTTGCAAAAACCGCTTTTTCTGGATTTCAAATTACAGGACTTGCGATATCCTGATTTTTCCCAGATTTGAAACACTTATATCTGGAGTTCCAGATACTGTTTTTCAATTCTGTAAAAACTGTCAGTTTGTTTAATCTGTCAGTTGCAGAACAGAAGAAATTTCGGGAAAATCAGACCTCGTTTGCCCTGTCAAACAGCGGTTTTTCGATAACCTATCAGAATGCTATTTTACACTAGTTAGGGGCAGTTTCGTAATTTTCTTAGTTTCGGCAATTTAGACTTGTTTTCAGTAGTTTTTGCATTTTAGGAGTTGCATAATCATCATACAGCATTAGTAGAATTAATTTGGTCAATTTTAGAATTAATTTAGTATTGTATTTAATTTTTGTTTGATAAATAGCATTTGTTTTATTATTTTCGTAAAAGTAGAATTAGTTTTAGTTATTATTTGCCTTATTAGAATAGAATACTAACTTTGTATTTTTCTGTATTTTTAGGTTATAAAGAATATTTAGTTTCCAGGGTTATTTTCCAAGTGTGAGGAGCGAATAATTGGCGAAAAGACAGAAATACCCTTGGTGTGGAGCAGAAGACTGATTGCTTGTTTATTTTCATTTTAGTAATTAATTGTAGTTGTATTAACTTTATAATTGTAGATTGACATTTGACATTAATAAATTAAATTTTCTAGAAATATCGTGGTTAATTCCTGTTCCCTGAGGATTCGACCCGTACTTACCACTTTGTGGAAAGTCAGTTTTTATATGTTTGGTTGACGATTTTCCAAAGTTTTATTGAAAATAATTGTTTTAAAAAGAGCATTCTAAAATATCAACCAAATTTTGGCGCCGTTGCCGGGGAACGACGAATTAATTACTTTATTTCTTAGAGTTTGATTTATTAATTTGTTTAGTTAGCTAATTAGTTGTTTTATTTTTAGTTAGTAGGATTAGTAAGTGAATATAGGATTAACATAGTTAGTAAATATAGGATTCACGTTCTGTTCTTTCTAGGATTCACTTGAAATTCATTCTTCAAGGAGCGATTAGACAAGTGGGTTTTAGAAAAAACTTAGTTTGTGATTTCCTGTATTTATCTTTTCAGTACTTTAGAGTAGTTTAATTTGTTATTTCATTTACTTAGTTAGATCATTCTGATATAATTAGTTTAGCATATTTGTTTAGTAGTTGTTTATTTTGTGTTATTTACATTTTAGTACCTGTGTTAGTTAATTTTTTTTAGATTTAGGTCGTTTGCTTACATCTGGTCTTAGTACCAGTGTATGCAGGGGCGACGAGGTCTAGGAACCCCATTACACCCATTTGTTGACAACCCAGAGAGAATTTTACATTCTCATCGAAGTTCGGCAACAATGGCTGACATGGATCCTCCACCTCCACCTCCAGTTCTTTCACGCCCTCTGCGGGAATACTTCATTCCCATAGACTATGTTCAGGCATCCTGCATTCGGAGACCCGATGTAGGAGCACCGCATTATGAGATTAAGGCCAGCATTATTCAAATGCTTCCATCCTTTTATGGCCTTAGTCATGAGGATCCCTACAGACATTTAGATGAATTCCTCGAAATCTGTTCTACTGTTAAGATACAGAATTTCGATGATGATGCTTTAAGGTTGACTCTATTCCCCTTTTCATTGAAGGACAAAGCCAAGTATTGGCTAAAGTCCTTAGATTCTGTAGAAATAAAGTCATGGGATCAATTGCAACAGGAGTTTCTTCGGAAATATTTTCCCATTGGTCGTACGAACCAATATCGTAGAGCCATCACTAGCTTTTCAGAGCTAGATGGTGAGCGCTTTCATGAGACCTGGGAGAGAATGAAGGATCTCCTCAGGAAATGTCCCCATCATCAGGTGCCGAAATGGCAACTGGTGCAGAGCTTTTATGATGGATTGTCTGACAAAAATCGTCAGATGATCGACTCTTCATGTGGAGGGACATTCATGCTGAAGAGCGAGGATGAAGCATGGAGGCTATTTGATACATTGGCCGAGAATTCACTCCACCATGCTTCGAGCTCTCATTCGGATAGAGCCACACCCAGCATTCAGAAGAAAGCTGGTGTTCTTGAAGTTGGTCCATCTACTGCACTACAGTGCAAGGTAGACATAATTGCTCAGAAGCTGGACCAGCTTCTCTTAGAACCATCCACTACACAGCAGGTGTGTACTCTTTGTGCCAGTCCGGCACACGAGATCACTGAGTGCCCTTCGGCAGCTCAGTACCCTGAATTTGTTCAAGAACAAGTTCAGGCAGCTCAGGGTTACGTCAGACCGCCAAATAACCCATTTTCATCGACATATAATCCGGGTTGGCGTAACCATCCCAATTTTTCATGGAAGAATCCACAGTCTTTCATGCAGATGCCTACTTCCTCTCAGCCAGTTCGGCAGCCATCTTTTACTCAGCCATTCCAGAGACCGAGCTATTCTCAGTCTTCTTCTTCTTCAGTTCCTCCCCCGATTCAGCAGGAATCTGCCCCGCAGACATCTTTTGAGGAGAGACTTCTCCAGACATTCCAAGAGGTGAAAACCTCTAATCAGAATGCCTTCGAGAAGTGTAGCCAGATTTTGAGTTCGCATACGCAGTCCATTGCGAAGTTAGAATCGCAAATGGGACAGTTAGCTGAGGCTATTAGTAGGAGACCCGAGGGTACATTGCCGAGTCAGGCTGTCATGAACCCGAAGGGCAAGGACCAGATGACTGGAGGCCTATTTCATACTGAGACACAGCAGCAGGACAAATCAGTTATGGCCCTGAGGAGTGGACGTGAGTATCACGTCGAGAGCAGAGAGCGAGAGAGTAGAGAGAGGATAGAGGAGCCAGAGACCATTGTTTCACCTACGTCGGCTCAATCATCATCCCCATCCCCATCCCCATCATCACCTTCACCATCTTCATCATCGTCATCCTCAGAGAAGAAGAAGAAGGATATGAGTGAGCCTTCTCATAAAGAGGAGGAGCCAACAGAGTATATTCCCCCACCACCCTATCCCAAAGCATTAGAGTCTCCTGGTTATAGAGGGAAGCAAGGTGCGAAGATCCAGGACATGCTTGACATCTTCAAGCATGTGCAGATCAACCTACCTTTACTCGATGCGATTCAGCAGGTGCCGGCATATGCCAAATTCCTGAAGGAACTATGTACGCAGAAGCGTAAATCTAGAGAGAGAGTTCCTAACAGGGTCCATTTGACTGAGCAGGTGAGTTCAGTACTTCAGCATCAGACACCACCAAAGCTCAAGGACCCTGGAGCCCCTATCATTACGTGTACCATAGGGAATATTCGGATAGAACGCGCATTGCTCGATCTTGGAGCAAGCGTGAACATTCTGCCCGGATATTTCTTTGATTCTTTCGGGCTAGGAGAGATGAGATCGACTCCGATTACACTGTAGCTGGCAGATCGTTTCGTCAAGGTACCGAGAAGTGTCTTGGAGGACGTGCTAGTTAAGGTGGATGATTTTTATTTTCCAGTCGATTTCATTATTCTTGATATGGAAGGAGTGGATAGCCAGCACCAGACTCCGATTATTTTAGGCAGACCATTCTTGGCAACTGCCAATGCGTGTATCAACTGCAGAACCGGAGCCATGGATCTCTCATTCGGCAAACGAAAGGTCAAGCTGAACATTTTCAATGCCGCGATGGGACTAGCAGGAGACATGGACTGCTTTCATGTAGATATTGCACATGAGTTAGTGGAGGAGCAGCCCGAGTTGTACATTACTGAGGATTCTTTAGATCTGTACCATATAGAGAAGAATAGTAGTGTAGATAGTGTAGATGGGTATAGAGTGTCGTCAAAGAGACCACCCTGGGGAGCGGTCAGGGAGCCTCTTCCACCACTTGCTGAGACCCCCGCCAAGTCTTCGATCGAGTCACCTCCGAAACTTGAGCTGAAACCCTTACCGGATTCACTCAAGTATGCATACCTCGGAGATGAGGAGACTCTGCCTGTGATCATCTCGTCCTTGCTCACTGAGGAGCAGGAACAGAGATTGTTGACTATTCTTCGAGAGCACAAGGCAGTGATTGGCTGGGGAGTTGCTGATCTGAAGGGGATTGATCCTTCATTCTGCATGCATAGAATCCATTGTGATGAGGAAGTCAAGCCATTTAGGGATATGCAGAGAAGGCTAAATCCCAACATGAAGGAAGTGGTGAAGAAAGAGGTGGTGAAGTGGTTGGATGCCAGAATCATTTACCCTATTTCTGATAGCCAGTGGGTCAGTCCGATTCAGGTTGTGCCGAAGAAGTCAGGACTCACTGTGGTTGAGAACGAGAAGGGGGAGAGAATTCCGATGAGGACCACTACAGGATGGCGAGTCTGCATCGATTATAGGAAACTGAATGTGGCAACTAGGAAAGATCATTTCCCATTGCCATTCATTGATCAGATCTTAGAGAGACTCGCACGGCAGAGCTACTACTGCTTTCTAGATGGATATTCAGGATACAATCAGGTAGATGTCCATCCTGACGACCAGGAGAAGACCACGTTTACATGTCCTTATGGCACCTTCGTGTTTAGACGTATGCCGTTCGGGCTCTGTAATGCCCCGACTACTTTTCAGAGGTGCATGCTTGCTATCTTCTCGGACATGATTGATGATGTGATGGAAGTTTTTATGGACGACTTTTCAGTGTATGGCTCTTCTTTTGAAGATTGCCTCCAAAAACTTGCTCGAGTACTGAGTAGGTGTGCGGAGACCAATCTCGTCCTGAGTTGGGAAAAGAGCCATTTTATGGTCCAAGAGGGGATTGTGCTAGGACACATTGTGTCCGAGCGTGGTATTGAGGTTGACAGAGCGAAGGTGGAATCCATTTCCCGTTTGACTCCACCCACCTCTGTGAGGCAGATTCGATCATTTTTAGGGCATGCAGGATTTTACAGGCGGTTCATAAAAGATTTCAGCAAAATCTCTCGACTGCTCTGCACTTTATTGAAGAAAGACAAGCCATTTGATTTCGGTGAGGATTGTATGAAGGCCTTTGAGATTCTCAAAGAGGCCTTGATTACTGCACCTATTTTGAGACCTTCAGATTGGACTCTCCCATTTGAGATTATGTGCGATGCATCTGGTTACACTATGGGGGCCATTTTAGGACAACACATTGATAGGAAACCCTATGTGATCTACTATGCGAGTAGAACTCTGTCTGATGCCCAGATAAATTATACTACGACAGAGAAGGAACTACTTGCGGTAGTTTTTGCATTAGATAAATTCAGGTCCTATTTACTCGGTTCGAAGGTGGTTGTCTATTCTGACCATTCTGCATTGAAATATTTGTTGAATAAGAAAGACACTAAACCAAGATTGATTCGTTGGGTCCTACTACTACAGGAGTTTGATCTCGAGATTCGAGATAAGAAGGGAAGTGAGAATGTAGTAGCAGACCATCTTTTCAGACTGATCGTGGAAACCACGCAGGATCAGAGACCGATCAGTGATTCTTTCCCCGACGAGCAGATCATGTCAGTCAGTACATCACAGTTACCCTGGTTTGCAGATATTGTGAACTATCTGGTTTCGAGGCAGATACCTGAGCATTGGAACAAGAATGAGCGTGAGAGATTCCTATCTCAGGTGAGACACTATTATTGGGATGAACCAGAGTTGTTCAAATACTGTGTAGACCAGATCATTAGGAGATGTGTTCCGGAGGAGGAGTACCAGTCCATTCTGAATTTTTCCCATTCATTAGCCTGTGGAGGGCATTTTAGTAGTAGGAAGATGACTGCAAAGGTTTTGCAGTCAGGATTTTATTGGCCCACACTCCACAGGGATGCTCATGAGTTCTGTAGGCGATGCCTGCGATGTCAGCAGATTGGGAACATGTCCAAGAGGGACATGATGCCCTTGCTTCCGATTTTGATAGTCGAGATTTTTGATGTTTGGGGCATTGATTTTATGGGACCATTTCCGCCTTCCTTCGGAAATTTATACATTTTGGTGGCGGTTGATTATGTGTCCAAGTGGGTCGAGGCTGTGGCAACTAAGACCAACGATCACAGAGTAGTGCTTAAGTTCATTAAGCACAACATTTTCAGTCGTTTTGGGGTGCCACGTGCGATGATTAGCGATGGTGGCAAGCATTTTAGGAATATACAGATAGCTTCTCTGTTGAGAAGATATTCTGTCAATCATAGATTCACCACTCCATATCATCTGCAGACTAGTGGACAGGTTGAAGTGTCCAATAGGGAGATTAAGCGAATTTTAGAAAAGACAGTTCGTCCGGACCGCAAGGATTGGTCCCAGCGCTTAGATGATGCACTTTGGGCATATAGAACTGCATTTAAGACTCCCATTGGCATGTCTCCGTATCGCCTTGTATTCGGGAAAGCATGCCATCTTCCTGTCGAGCTAGAGCATAGAGCGTATTGGGCTATCAAGAAATTGAATTTTGACCTCACCCAAGCTGGCAAAGAGAGAGCACTGCAGCTTTCAGAATTAGAGGAACTCAGGAATGATGCATATGAAAATGCCAAATTATACAAAGCTCGCACAAAAGCATTTCATGATAAGCAT
The DNA here is from genome assembly GCF_984573655.1 of Nuphar pumila. Lineage (NCBI taxonomy): Eukaryota > Viridiplantae > Streptophyta > Magnoliopsida > Nymphaeales > Nymphaeaceae > Nuphar > Nuphar pumila. Next base: position 55,325,420 of record NC_143262.1, read on the forward strand.
ATTGTCAGGAAAGTGTTTGAGCCAGATCAGAAAGTGTGGCTATACAATTCTCGTTTGCATTTATTCCCAGGGAAGTTAAGATCGAGATGGACAGGTCCTTACATCGTGAAAGAAGTATTTCCCCATGGAGCAGTGACATTATTCGATCCTATGACCCAAGGTACATTCAAGGTAAATGGGCAAAGACTGAAGCCATTCATTTCAGATGCCTTACAGGATGGTGAGTGTGAGATAGTACATCTCACGAAGGCATGAGGATTCGACCAGAGGGATGTATCATACGTACATTATTTATTTTTCATTTTAGTGTTTTTCTTTATTTAGTATTTCATTTCACATGTGCTAACTGGTGTTTTGATGTATGCAGGATGAATTTAACATTTAATGTATCAGTTACCAGGTGCATGGAAGAGCTTTCAAAGAATTCAAAGAACAAATGAAATTCAACTTCAGAAGCTCAGAGCAAATCAGGTTGTATCTATCCTTTCTCCCATATTTTTGTTAGTGTCTTTTAGTGTGCATTTGCATTACATTTTTATTCATTTTGTATGCCACTAGGGACAGTGTCATTCAAGCATGGGGGGTGGTTTAGATGCATGCACACAAAAATGTCAAATTTTTTTTTTATGACTGGTAATCAAAGTAGGCATTTGAGAACAAAGTGTAGCATATATGATTGACATAATCTAACAGTTTATAAATTTTTAAGCCCCATAAAAATTTTATTTTCTGAACTGAGTCAAATAGAGTAGTTGTTTATGAGATAATTCAAAGAAAAGATAGTATTTGATTGTTAGAAAATTTTGAATCACTTTAGTATAAGTATGCACAGTATGTTTTGTAAAAGAAATAAGCAATGGAAAGATGTGTTTGAAAAAATGAGTTTAAAAGAATAGAGCTACGTTTAGTTGTTGATGTCTTCGCGAATCCTAGTAGTGGAACTCAGACATGAGATGAAGTGTTTGAGTATCTTAACGAAAAGGATAACGAAGGAGATCATCTTCTTGTCTAAGTCGATATCTGTGGCCTTTGTAGTTCGAGTAAGTAGAATCTGAAGGGTGTTTTACACCTGGTGCCCCAAAGCCAGCTGGTTTGGGAGCCACCGGTTCGAAAGCTTGTTACATGGACTGCATAGAAAGCTTAAGAGATAGAGACATTGCACATGACGAGAGGTAGACTATACGTAAACTATTAGAATAGAAGGTCTAGTGACTCGAGCAATTAAGTCCGAGGGATACTTTGTATCTAGTGCCCTAAGGTTGGCCAGCCTGGGAGTTACTGACCCAAAGCTCGCTACACGGGTCACGAAAACTGACCATTCGAAATAGTGCTCATATGGGAAGAATGCGCAAGAGATCAAAAGTTGAAAAAAAAAAGAGTGAAAATGAAAGAAAAAGAATGTGCTGAATGAGAAAATTTTTATTGCTTAGGCATATATGTGTATTACTGTGCAGAAAATATACAAGTGAGAATAAAGGAGTAAAACATGAGAATACTTGACTTCAGAGAAAAATCATGAACTAGCTACAATATTCGAAAAGTGAAGAAAAATAATTTTTACTGTGGTGGCATGAGATTTTGAAACTTGTTTTGAGAATGTCAATTACATGAAATATTTATTACAACTGCATTCTTAAGAGCCTAATATTTTTGAAAAATCATCCTCGCACTTCATTGATGTTTGTGGGTAGCATCTCTGCAAACCCTCACGAGACCTTACTCGTCCACTAGTGTAAGCTAGGGGTTTAAAGGGCTTGTTGCATACGCTAAATGCAACCATGATTCCTACGAAAGTGAGTTAGTATTATGCATTCATGCTTAGCATTTTTTGTCTTTGTTGCATATCATAATTAGGGTTTGTTAAGGGACTAACAAACATTCAAGCATGGGGGTATTTGATGATGCATGAAATGCACATCATGTAAACAAGTTTTTCATGCATTTTGTATCAAGTTTAAGGTTTTAAACCCATGTTTAGATGTGTTTTGATAGTAAGGGGCTATGGTTCGAATTTCAGAAAAATCGGAGTTAAAATGAGGAGTTATGGCTATTTCAGTGTTTGGGCACGGATTTCGAGGTGGATCGGATCCATATCCGACCCAATTAGGTCAATTGGACCTTGGATCAACTCTTAGAAAGCCCAAAACCCAACCCACACGCCTATCCATATCCATTTCAAAAAGTTTTTCTGAAAACCCCCCAGAAAGAGGCGCCTAGAAAATATATTTTTTATAACAGTGTTTTTGCAAATTCCAAAAAGTATAAATATACTTTTTAGAGAAGGCCTAGGCGTCTTTGGCTGTGTTTGGACGCCCCCTACAGTGACTCTACAGCAGCAGCTCCTTCCTCTCCATCTTCCCCAACGTTTTGGCCATTGAAGACCGGCCTATGCTTGGTTTCCAAGCATATCTCGATCCCCTTTGTGTTCTTTTCATTTCTTTCTTGTTCCTTGCTGTAGTATTCACCATTTTTCTGTATTTTTGCAGGTGTAGCAGAGGTGGAGACCATTAACCTTGGGCGGGAGTGCGCAACACACCACCAAGGTGAGCCGGCCCTACCTCCATCTGGTTTTCTACACCCTCCGATCGCGAATCGGCTCACATTCCATCGTCGGTGGATCTCCAACGTGTAGCAGCTGCAAAAGGTGCCGTTTTTGGTGAAGTACAGCATTCTCGAACTGCATAGGACGTCCATCTCCAGCCACGGTCCGCTCTTCTTCATCCCCCCGATCGTCGGATCTTCCAAAAGGTAGGTCTTCTTCTTCCTTCTCTTCTAGATAAAACCGAATTGGGTGTTTTTTTTTTTTTTCTTTATTTTCTGAGTGTTTCTTGTTTTCTTTTTGTTTTCAACCTTAGAATAGAGTCCGTGCATAGACCAGCACGTTAGATCTAGGTTTGTTTTATTGTTTACATGCTTGAATATCGATTTTCATCATTTTTTAAGAAAAACGTGTAAATCGGCTAGAGTTTTTCTAGCCGATTTGAGCTTTTGCTCCCAACGTGTCTCATTGTGGAGTTTTTACAGAAAATCCAATAAAAAAATGTTCATTTTGAGTTACCTTATTCGATTTTTGTGTGGGTTGCATTTGGTTTTAATTGAAAAGAAAAATCCAAAAATCGGTTAGACTTATTCTAGCCGATTCTTGATTTTCACAAAAATATTTTTCTAGTTCTGATTTTTTTTTTGTCCAGCATGGGGATGGTGTTGTTTTGCTGAAAATCTCATTAGGAAATTTCATTTTAGTTCATTTTATTCGTGGGTTGTGTTTGTGTTTTGTTTTGATTTTATTTTTGAAAAAGAAAAAAAAATCGGCTAGGATTGTTCTAGCCGATCTTTGTATTTTTGTTAAATGTGTGTGTTGATGTTGGTAAACCGTGTGTTTGCTGTGTGTTTTAGGTGTTAACAGCATTATAAAGTTGTGTTAATTCATTTAATTGGTTTAGGACAATTCTAAATAATCGTTTTTAGCATTTTGTGTTTTTGGTGTTTTGAATCTATTGAAAAACAAAAATTACAAGAGTCGAATTTTTATTTTTCTTTACGTTTTTAAATAAACTCCAGCATAGTGCTGTTCATGTTTGCATTTAGGGGAGTTAGGAGTTCTTTTCATCATATTTTAATTTAGTTCTATCAAAATAAGATTCTTTAGTAAGTCGTTTTTTTTTTGTTTAAGATTTTTTTTTATTATTCTTTTCATTTTTTAGTCTTCTTCTTCCCCAAGGAGGGACGGCAGCCATTAGAGCTCCCCTTGAGCTCTTGGTCAAATTTTTAAAAATTATTAATTGTCATTAATTGAGTTTGGAAGGTGTCTAGGTTCAATGTATTAGGGTTTTCTTTCCTAACCGTTTTTAGGGGTTAATTAAGTAGGTTTTGGGAATTAGGTTAGCATTAACTCCTAGGAAATCGTTTTTTATTTAATTCTTTTTATTCCCTAGGTAGAATTAATTATATTAGTTTAGAAAGTAGCCCTTTTAGAGGTTGGCGATTTTTGAGAAGTGAGGCATTTAAGGAAAATTTGAATTTTGAATGGGTATTAAAGAAGGAGTTACTCCTTAACTTTGGAAAGTTTTTTTTTGGCATTAAACAAAAATTCCAATCTAGGCTACACGATTTCCATAGAGTATTAAAAGTATTTTAATTCCATCTTGAAAAGTAAAAATCGTGTATTTTTAGATTGGTCTTTCCATTTTTCCAAAAGGAGCTTTAAAGGCAATTAAGGAGTGTAACTCCCTCTTTAAATGGGGCGATTTTTGAGAATCCAAAGCATTTCAAAATTTGGAATTTGGTAATTATTACATTCCTTTTCCAACCTTCTCCATTAAAATCATGAACTTTGGATTAATTGTAGCTTAATTAGGAGGTTACTACTTTAGTCTAGACCTAACCTAGTCAAACCGAGGTAGGTCGAGTCAACCCCTAGTCTACACCCCCTTTGAGTCTAGTCAAAACCTAGCCTAGCCTAAGTCAAAACCTAAACCACATCTAGGTCGAGTCTAAGACCAAAGCCCAACCTTAGTCAAGCTTAGTGGAGTCAACCCTAACCCTAGATCGAGTCAAACCTAGTTCAACCCACTTGAACCTAGTCAAGTCAACCTTAGTTTGAGTCAACCGAGCTTACCTTACCCCATTAGAGCCTAGTCAAACCTAAGTTGAGTCAAGCTTAGTTGAACCTAAACCAACTCGAACCTAGTTGACTAAGTCAACCCTAAACCGAGTTCAATCTAGTCTTAATAAGCCCAAGTCCAAGACCTAGACCTAGCCTAAGTCAAAGTCAAAACAAACCCGAGGTCGAGTCAACCTTTACCTAGTCAACCCAACCTTAACTAAACCTAGCCGAGTCTACCTAAGTCAACCGAACCCAACTAGTTAGGTCAAACCTAAACCAAGTCCATACTAGTCCGAGTCGAGTCAAACATAGTTCGAACCTACCTAATCCAAACCGAGTTCTCCCAAACCAACCCGAACCTATCTAAGTCAAAACCGAGCCTAGTTGAGTCAATAGAGTAAGTCCTAACCCTAACCTTTATTCTTTAGTGAAGTAAGTTCATTTAGTATTATTTCTTTTGATTTTTATACTAATTAGTTTATTTATCTAATTTAGTTTTAGTGTAGAAGTGTGTGTACGTGTATCGTATTTGTTTAGTATGTGTGAAATGTGTTTTGTGATGGTTTGAATGATAGTTAGATATTCGTTAACTTAGTAGGTATATTGCATTTTATCGATTAGCATAGTTGCATTTGCATTGTTATTTAACGTAGTTCTAGTCATAAGTTGCTTATCGTGTTTTGCTCGTTGTATATTTAGCATATTCGTAATAGTCATCTGCATATACACTGTTATACAGTGTCATTTAGATTGCATTAGGTTTGATTTGTCTTTTAGAGTGTTAAAATAGATTCTTAAAGTGAATAGTGCACTCAAATAAAAACCAGATTTTTGCCCTGTCGCATTAGCATTATTTTCTGTGCAAAAACTCTGTGTTTTCCAAATTTTTTTCTTCTATTCACTTTATTGACGTGTTATTTAACTGCAGACCAAATTTCAGCTCATTCGGAGTTGATTTGGTCTGATTTTTAAGCGTTTTGCGAAAACCGCTTTTTCTGGATTTCAAATTACAGGACTTGCGATATCCTGATTTTTCCCAGATTTGAAACACTTATATCTGGAGTTCCAGATACTGTTTTTCAATTCTGTAAAAACTGTCAGTTTGTTTAATCTGTCAGTTGCAGAACAGAAGAAATTTCGGGAAAATCAGACCTCGTTTGCCTTGTCAAACAGCGGTTTTTCGATAACCTGTCAGAATGCTATTTTACACTAGTTAGGGGCAGTTTCGTAATTTTCTTAGTTTCGGCAATTTAGACTTGTTTTCAGTAGTTTTTGCATTTTAGGAGTTGCATAATCATCATACAGCATTAGTAGAATTAATTTGGTCAATTTTAGAATTAATTTAGTATTGTATTTAATTTTTGTTTGATAAATAGCATTTGTTTTATTATTTTCGAAAAAGTAAAATTAGTTTTAGTTATTATTTGCCTTATTAGAATAGAATACTAACTTTGTATTTTTCTGTATTTTTAGGTTATAAAGAATATTTAGTTTCCAGGGTTATTTTCCAAGTGTGAGGAGCGAATAATTGGCGAAAAGACGGAAATACCCTTGGTGTGGAGCAGAAGACTGATTGCTTGTTTATTTTCATTTTAGTAATTAATTGTAGTTGTATTAACTTTATAATTGTAGATTGACATTTGACATTAATAAATTAAATTTTCTAGAAATATCGTGGTTAATTCCTGTTCCCTGAGGATTCGACCCGTACTTACCACTTTGTGGAAAGTCGGTTTTTATATTTTTGGTTGACGATTTTCCAAAGTTTTATTGAAAATAATTGTTTTAAAAAGGGCATTCTAAAATATCAACCAAAGACCTTCACAACCATCTCCTTTGAAGCAGACTCTCTTCAGGTCACATTTTCAACAAGAACCTCCAAGGAAGCTCCCTCTTTCATCGGTGCAACAGCCTCCCTCAAGCCATAGCTCCAGCCGGTGCCACCTCTTCCAAAGGCTCCCACAGCAGCCATTGCTGCCATCGCTCCAGCTCACCAACAGTGCCGCCCTATTGCCATTCTCATGCCCAGATCCCTCTTGCAGCCCCTTCAAGTCCAAGATTTCAAATCTTCATCAGCAAAAGTTTCAGCACCCGTTCCAACACTTGCAGACGCCAACCAGCGTTCTAGGTCTCCATAGCTGCAACTGCTCCCAAGGTAAGGCCTATTCACGTTTGTGTCGATCATGCCACGTGCTGTATGGTTTGCCTCTTGATGGTCAATCGAAATAAGACCCTCTTGGTGATGCTAGATGATAGGAAACAATGAGAGTTTGCTTGTTTTTTTTTTTTTCTTTTACTTTTCATGATAATGCATACATAAATGAGAGGATTCATCCAGCCAATGGATTGAACCCCTCATTTCAATTGCTATATCAAATCAATATTTTGCCTCCATGCTTTTCCTTTGTTTTGTTTTCATATAAATGGTATAATTTAGGTATTGCTTTTGATTTATTTCATTAGATATATTTCATTAGTTCATTAATGCATATCTTGTTAGTTTATAGGTTTTACATTTAGGCATGTAGTCCAGTTATGATTTCATGTAAAGATTTTCATTCAAAAATATTGAAAATTTTATGATAGATGTTATTATTTGTCTATGATCTTTTGCCAAAAATTTGAATTTGTTCGAGTTTCGGAACCCTTCTAAACCAACCAAACCCTAAATCAGGTTTTATGTCTCTCTGAGATTTCAATTCCTGCTTTAGCAGACAAGAACCTTCAGATTCGCCCTTGTGGGGGATTTGAATCATTCTTCAAAAATCACAGTGGATTCATAATGGAATCTACTAGTGATCTGGAAATTTTGAAGTTTTTCCAAGTAATTTTGACTACTGTCAAAAATCGGATTTCCCAGACCCCTGGGAAAATCTCAATTTTCCTTTTGTCAGGGTATAGACAGATTTTAATGCATCAAGTCCGCAAAATATGTAACTTGTCTGCTAAAACTTTCAACATGAAAGTTGTTCCTAACACAATTTCCTGTCATTTACCAAAATTTGGGAAGTTTTGGATCTGTTTCATTATTTTTCCCGGATTTTCTCTTTCTGTCTAACAGATTCCAATGTCCAGAAATTCCAGAGATTTAGGTCTCTGATAACAGTATGGCCTTTTCCAAACCGTAAACCAAATCCCAATGATGTCAAAAGATCAAATCTTCCTATGTTTGTAAGGGACATTTTCCCACAATTTCAGCCTTTTTCCCATCTGTCTACCATTTTTCCCATGTTTTCTACCGAAACCTATCTGTTTCCCCTAAATCCTAGAGTCGCCGGATTCCGATCCGACTTGCCGGAGTGATACAGCTCCGACCGTAGGTCAAAACCAGAAAGTGTTAAAGTTAAAAATACTTGCCTTACTGTCCTATGTCACCCCATGAAATTTGGGAAATTTTTATGGAAATTTGATATCCTAAATCCCGTTTAGAATCAACATTTTAGGCAAAAATCACAAAATTTAGGGTTTTTATTTGAATTTCTATATTCAAAAATACAAAAAAATTAGATTTTCGAGCTCAATTATATTTCTAGGGTTATTTTAGTTGTTCATGCCAAATTTGGTTTAATTCCAAGTTCATTTGCTCCATGTGTTAGTTTATCTTTAAATTCAGAAGCGAAAATCAAGTTAAATTCGATATTTTATGATATTTTCGCCATGTTAGGGTTTTTATCATGTACATAAGCATTTAGAATCATATTAGGGTTAATTTTAATCTCATTTGCATTTCAATTTTTCCATTTTGCAAAATTTATTTCAGAAAACCCTGGTTTCAAGGCCATAGTCTTGTTATCAGGGGTATTTTGGTCATTTTGACCAAAATTCGAAATTTCAATTTCTAATTCTCCAAAATTTCATGTATATCATCATATTTTATCATATTATGTTTGATTTATTTCATTTGATTTTCAAAATTTCAAAATTTACAAAAAATTCTTTCATAAAACCCTGATTTCAAGGTCATCAGGGGTATTTTGGTCATTTTGACCCCAATTTCGAATTTTCAAGTTTATTTTCAAAATTTATTCATTATTTCTAATGTTTATATCAAAGGGGGTATGATTCTCGGTTTATATCTGAATAATATCCGATAATTTTCCATATTTTCGGATAAATTCAGAAAAACCTACATTTTTATGCTAACTTTATTTTCCAGTTTTGCAGGAATATTCAAGAAGAAGACTTAGCCATTTTATTTCTTCTATTTCAATTTAATGTAAAAATCAATGTAATATTTGGAATAAGAGTTACATTTCTGCTTAGAATAGGGCTGCATTGCATATAGTTTAATTTATGCATATTTCAATATGTGATGTATGATTCATGCACATTATTTCAAATTCACTATGCTTTACACGAATGGCACGTGCACACGCTCTTATGGAGTTTATAAACTCGTTGGGATTCGTATTTATGGCCATAGTCAGAATACGAAGAAAACCAAGATTTATGATCTTCATATTAGCCACATTCAACCTACACACTTAGGCTAACTTCAAAAATGCACTGCATTTCTCAAAGTTTTAAAAGGATTTCCCAATTCCTCAATTAAAATTCTTTTTTCAAATTCATATTCATTCATTCATATCATTCAAATTGCATTATTCTCAAATTCATTTTCCAATTTCAATTTCAGAAAATTCAGCTTTGTCAAGAATTTCCAAGTCTTTCTCATCTCAAAATCCTAAGTTTTCAAAAGAGATTTCAAAGCATTTCCCAAGTTCAAACCAAGATTTTCCAATGTTTTAAAATTCTCAAATTTCAAAGTCTCAAGTTTTCAAAAAGATCGATTTTCTCAGATTTCTCATTTTCTTAAAAACTCAGTTTCTTGAGAATCCATTTTTCATTTCAAAAGTCATTTTCCAATGAATTTCTTAGATTTTCTTAGAATTCTCAAATCCATTTTCTCAGAAAAGCAATTCCAAATTTCAAAATCGATTTTCCAAAGTTCAAGTTTTCATGATGAATCACTTTCCAATGCAAATTTCTGATTTCCAATGAATTTCAATGATTTTCCCAGGAATTCAATTTTTAAGTACTTTTTCAATCAATTTTCAAGCACATTTCAATTTTCCAAAGCAAACATCATATTTTCTCAAACTTGCATTTTTCAAAATTCCATAGCACAAGCCTGATTCTTTGTGCATTCTAGGAAAAATAGAGCATAATTTAGATATTTGAGTCAAGTTAAAGCACATAATTGGTCCTTGGTTCAATTACCCCTGGTAAAGGCGCCAGGAACGGTTGAACCTCGTACCGACAGGCGGATCCCATTCCATGGAATTTTCCTGCAAATTTTCAAAACGGAGGTGAGTAAATTTTCAAAATCATTTTCAAAACTTTGGTCGAGTTTGACTCGCAAATTCGTTTCTCTCTCGCAAGGGAGGGAAAAAATTTTGCGATGATAACAGGTTTGGCGACCGTGATGGGACCTGTCTTCGTCTGATCAATTTTGTGCTTTGACTTATCTCAATTATCAAAATTGTGCTCTATGAACTGTCAGCTTTTAATTTCTGATATCATGTGAACCTAGGACCCTAGACTTGAACCCAGCTGACATGGATTGCATATAGACTAGGCATGGTTTGGTAGGACCATATTGAGGAGAATTATGCATGCTCACTTAGACTTAGGTCTGAAATACAACACTCCTCAATCTAGGACTTGTATGAAAACAATGTTTGTTTCTTCAAAAAATTTCAAAATTCTATCTCTTTAGGACTTAGAGCCCTCTGTTTGCCTGCATGTGATCATATTTCAAAAACCACACCACCTATGTCTACCCGGTCTTCACGTTGCTGGGCTCTCTTCCAGAACCATAGTTCGGGACAGAGCCTCACAACTGGGCCACTTATTTGGGCTAACGCCCCCCTGCCACGTACCAAGGGCCATAGTCCAACGTATATCGGCAGGCGCTCAAGGATGTTGGGAAAACACAAGCCTAGACCAAAAGATGAGTTTTATGCCACGTACATCGAGCCTCGGCTCGAGTATATCGGCATAGCATGATTGGACATAGTTGATCTGAGCCTAGAGTCAGGATTAGGGTCCTAAAGCTCTTTCAAAATTGATGCATTTAGAGTCAGCTTCTTAGGGATTGCTGTATGTGCATAATTGTTTGTAATTGAATGTATGATATTCATTTTCGCCTTATTTTCTCATATTTTTCCCAATTTTTCCAAAATACCGAACAATTTTCCAAAATACCTCATTTTTTAGCTTTTACGAAATATCTCCTTTTTCTCAAAAAAACCCTGGACGATTTTTTTAAATTATCCACCTTTTTTTCAAAACTCCAGGTTATTTTTCATTCTTTCGTTCCTCTGGACTTCGAATTTCTAGCTTTTTATCCTGCCTGCAATTTTCAAAATTCTTGTATTTTTTCAATGTCTAAATTCCAATTTTCCTATCTTTTAGTCCAATGGCATCCAGTCAACTCGACTCCGTTTTTCCTGAGGGTCACATCTCCTACGAGGTGCGACAAAGTCTTACTGAGCATCGATCTCTTAGCACCGGACCCTTCTTCCTCCGGTGGTACTATGTCTGGTTCAAAAACTTCTCTCGTATGTTTCCGGACCACTTGAGCGATTGCGGGCTGGAATTGGCATCTGCAGTGGGAAAGTTGACAGTCAACGGCAATCTGATTCATGCACTGGCAGAGCGGTGGAATTTGCGCACTTGCACGTTCTGGTTCCCGTGGGGCGAGATAACACTACTGATGGATGAATTTTCAGAGATTATGGGGCTGCCTGAGCCAGCCGGTCAGCCTGAAGATCCCTTAGAGCAGCAGTTTTTGATCAATGTCAAGGGTCTGGACCCTAAAGATGTCGTGGCTCACATGATAGGGCGTAAGTCTTGGCCACTGATTGAAGAAAATGGGAACGAGTACGTGAGCCTAATCGAGATCTACCAGCAGTATGGAGAATTCGCAGAAGTCAGCTCATTGTCCAGGACAGCTCAAGAGAGAATTCAACATGCGATGGTTTTGTGTACTGTGGGACTTGCTTTCTTTCCAGATGGACAGAATTATGTGGATGTCAGAATAGTGCAGTTTTTGAGAAGATGGGGAAGTCGACAAACCAGCCATCTCTTGATAGCCATGGCCGCGCTTGCTTTTCTATACAGAGGACTGACCCGCTTCACACTTGGAGAGTCCATCCTAGTCGAGGGATGTACCTATGCTCTTCAGTCTTGGTTCCTTAAGCATGTGCTGACCAGAGCTAGTTCGTTCAGATACAACGGCAAGAAACTTCTTCCAGTTGCGTGCTACCGATTCATGATCGATTATCTGCAGGAAGAAGAAGAGGTGTGGGACTATTTTGATCGAGAATTATTGTCTCCCAGATACACCTATGCATATGACAAGAGATTCAAGCTGCTTGGTCCATTCTTCTGCGCCTACTATCATCCAGAGCGGTATGTTCAACCGTTTTCGCAGAGGCAGAAGTGCATAGAAATGCAACTACTATTAGGGGTTATGCCAGAGTTCAACCTTGCATCAGCGTAGTGGTCTGGAACATACCATTCTGCCAGATATGACTGTGATTCTTTCATCATTCTCACTCTTTTCCCTGGTCCTCGTGTCTCTGCTGATCATTAAGAGTGGTGGCAGACTGTCTATATGCTCCCTCTTTCCCAAGTCCACTATTGATGCAATCATATTTTTCCTTCAATAAAAAAAAAATCCTTCAATTTTCATTCTATCATGGTTTGACGACCTCGCCTAGGTGACAAGGCATATTTGCAGTTGTTCATTCTCCTTGCAAAGAATGACAACATAATTGTCGTGACTCCAGCGGCGACCCAATCCCTAGTAATGGATGTTCTTTTAATTATCTACCAAATTCTCATAAAATATTCTTCTTATATTCATTTCTATCCTAAATCTTCATCATCGAAATTTAATCATCTATCTCATTCTGTAGAGAGCATCAGTATTCCCAAGTGGTTCAGATCAGATCAAGCAAGAAGACACCACTGTGTCAGTGCATCAGTGATTTTAGAAGCAGGCAAGAAGAAATGGATTCTCCAAGATCTGCCAGAAGACAGAGTATGAATGATAGGGATGACATTGATCAGGCTACATATCAGATGTTCAAGAAAATGATGATTAGAATGATGTCTGAGCAGGCTGAAGACAGTCTCAGAAAGGCTCCCATCAAGGAGAAGACATTTGTCTCCTTCTCTCAGAATATCACTGGCAAGAGCAACAAGTGATTCGGCGCGTGTCTGATCGATATTTTATTCTCGTCGATGTCCTCTATTATCGTGGATTCAGTTCTGAATATTCTAGATGCCTAGACGAAGTTGAAGCCAAAGAAGTCGTGTGAGAGGTACACTAAGGCATTTGCGGTGGTCACGTCGGCTACCAAACTCTTATCAAGCAAATCATCTGGGCGGGATATTATTGGAAGACTATGGTACAGGATTGCTAGCATTTTGTGAAGAAGTGTGCTCTATGCCAGATACATGCACCTTTCATTCATGCGTCAGCAACATATTTGCAATCTGTTATCTTTCCATGGTCGTTTTCTATGTGGATCTTTGATGTTGTGGGCCCCATCACTCCTTCTGCTTCAAATAGCTACAAATATTTTCTTGCCGCAACAGAATATTTTACTAAATGGGTAGAAGCAGTCACTCTACGCACAGTAGAAGGTCGACATGTGGTCTCATTCATCCACAAGAATATCCTATGTCGTTTTGGCATACCACATGATATTGTGTTGGACAATTGCAGTTATTTCAAGAATGAGAGAATGAGGACATTCTGCTCAAAATTCAGAATCCATCATCATTTCTTCGCTCTTTATTATCCTCAAGGGAATGGTCAAGCAGAGGCCACCAGTAAGATTCTTATTAGAATCTTGGAGTGAACTTTAAAAACAGTTCGTGACTGGCATGAGAAGATCCATGATGCATTGTGAGCATACGGAATCATCATTCGAACTCCAACTAATGCTACTTCGTCAGAACTTGTCTACGGAACTGAAGTAGTACTGCCTCTACAAGTTCAGAAACCTGCTCTAAAATTTGCATCACTTTTAGAATTACCTCTTGATCAGTATCAGCAACAACGACTGGTACAACTTGATTTGCTCGATGAAAGAAGACTCAAAGCAGCAGAGCACGCTCAATCATATCGTCAGAGGATAGTCAGGCAATATGCAAAATTTTTTATTAAAAGGAAATTCTGAGTCAATGATCTAGTGATCAGATCAACGGCCTATCTCAAGCACGGCCCGGGTGGCAAATGGTTGCCGAATTGGGAAGGGCCCTATGTTGTCGAGGAAGCATTACCCCGCAATTCATATCTGCTTATCAATGCCGATGGTGTGGAATTATCAGACCCCATCAATGCTCAACATTTGAAAATTTTCTATACTTAAATCCTCTATTCCATCATTTGTAATTCCTCAATATATTTTCTTCAATAATGGTCAAATTCTTCTTTCCGAGTTACACTGGGGCATTATTTTGAAAATTTGTCTTCAAAACATTCTGTATGCAGGCAGGATCAAACAAATCTCTCATTTTTCATTTACATCATTTTGCATACATTTGCATTCATTTACATTTACATGCATTCATTTGCATCCATTTACATTCATTTGCATCAAATTCATTTCCCCTTCAGATTAAGGGATAAACCTGAACATCCCCTTCAGGTTAAGGGATAAACTTGAACTTCCCCTTCAGGTTAAGGGATAAATCCTGAGACCCCGACAGTTGTCCAAGTCGTCGTGAGGGTGAAGACTGAAAATCTTCTATCAAAATCAATTAGTAAATTCTCAAAAATCCAGTGTTCGTGCTGGAAAGATTTTCAAAATCCAGGGTTCGTGCTGGTAAAAATTTTCTAAATCCAGTGTTCATGCTGGTAAATTTTCAAAAATCCAGTGTTCGTGCTGGTAAGATTTTCAAAATCCAAGGTTCGTGCTGGTAAAAATTTTCTAAATCCAGTGTTCGTGCTGGTAAATTTTCAAAAATCCAGTGTTTGTGCTGGTAAGATTTTCAAAATCCAGGGTTCGTGCTAGTAAATTCTTTTAAATCCAGTGTTCGTGTTGGTAGATTTTCAAAATCCAATGTTCCTGCTGGTAAATTCTTCTAAATCCAGTGTTCATGCTGGTAAATTTTCAAAATTCAGTGTTCGTGCTGGTAAAATTTTTTAAATCCAGTGTCCGTGCTGGTAAATTCCTCAAAATCCAGTGTTTGTGCTGGTAATTCTTCCAAAAACAGTATTCGTACTGATCTATTTTCAAAATCCAGTACTTATACTGGTTCATTTCCAAAATCCGTATTCACACTGGTACATCTTTCAAAATCCAATTTTTATTGGTCAAACTTTCTAAATCTGGTTTTACTGGTTAATGTTTTCAAACCTAATCCATGCTGATCTAGTCTTCTTGCGGGATTCAAGTTCCGACTCGAATTTTCTTTCCTCTGGGATTCGAGTTTCAACTCGAATTTCTTTCCCTTCTGAATTGGTCTAGAAGATTAGAGTTTCGACTCGAGTCTTCTTCTAAATCCAATTCAAATGTCCTAGAATTGGTCTAGAAGATTAGAGTTCTGACTCGAATCTTCTTCCAAATCCAATTTCAAATATCAAATTTCAAATTTCAAAGTTCCAAATTCTAATTTCGGCCCTCGGGCCACCCAATTTCCAATTTTGACCTTCAGGTCAATCAATTTCCAAATTTCTAATTTTGACCTTCAGGTCAATCAATTTCTCAATTTCCAAGTTTCAAATTCCAAATTTCCAATTTCGACTTTAAGGTCAATCAACTTCAATTTCGACTTTCGGGTCAATCAATTTCAAAATTTCCAATTTCCAATTCCAAAATTTCCAATTTCCAATTTTGACATTTGGGTCACCCAATTCTCTATTTCAACCTTCGGGTCACTCAATTTCTAATTTTGACCTTCGGGTCATTCAAATCCTCAATTTCGACCTTCGGGTTATTCAATCCTTCAATCTCAACCTTTGATTTCCCATTTCGACCCCTTGTGTCATTCGACTCCCAATTTCGACCTTCGGGTCATGTAATTCTCAAATCTTGACCTTTGGGTCATCCAATTTGATCAATCAGGCCTCTGGGCTGTCCACTCTATCAGATTCTCAATTCAAGCCTTCGGGTTACGATCTTACCAACATCAATCATTCTACTGCCTTCGGTTTACAACTTTGTCAATATCTATCACTTTCCAAGCCTTCGGGTTACAATTTCATTAATGTCAATCATTTTTAAATCAACAAATCCTGCTTTCGAGCTGGTCGGTCAACAAATCCTGCTTTCGAGCTGGTCGGTCAACAAATCCTGCTTTCTAGCTGGTCGGTTAACAAATCCTGCTTTCGAGCTGGTCGGTCAACAAATCCTGCTTTCGAGCTGGTCGGTCAACAAATCCTGCTTTCGAGCTGGTCGGTCAACAAATCCTGCTTTCGAGCTGGTCGGTCAACAAATCCTGCTTTCGAGCTGGTCGGTCAACAAATCCTGCTTTCGAGCTGGTCGGTCAACAAATCCTGCTTTCGAGCTGGTCGGTCAACAAATCCTGCTTTCTAGCTGGTCGGTCAACAAATCCTGCTTTTGAGCTGGTCGGTCAACAAATCCTGCTTTCGAGTTGGTCGGTCAACAAATCCTGCTTTCGAGCTGGTCGGTCAACAAATCCTGCTTTCTAGCTGGTGGGTCAACAAATCCTGCTTTCGAGCTGGTCGGTCAACAAATCCTGCTTTCGAGCTGGTAGTTCAACAATTCCTGCTTTTGAGCTGGTAGTTCAACAAATCCTGCTTTCGAGCTGGTCGGTCAACAAATCCTGCTTTCGAGTTGGTCGGTCAACAAATCCTGCTTTCGAGCTGGTCAGTCATCAAATCCTGCTTTCGAGCTGGTCGGTCAAACCAAATCCTGCTTTTGAGCTGGTAAAACAAAACAAATCCTGCTTTCGAGCTGATAGTTCAACAAATCCTGCTTTCGAGCCGGTCGGTCAATAAATCCTGCTTTCGAGCTGGTAAATCAAAACAAAACCTAACTTTCAAGTTGATCTCTTACTAAAGTATTTTCAGGATTCAGTTTAGTCATGGATGTGTTGCGTTGTGCTTCAAATACTCGCTTCCACAAAGGATTTCAAGAAAATTTTGCCGATTTGTCATTAAATATTTGTTGATTTCAAAATCTTTATTGCACAAAAACATTACCTCAGAATACCTTCAGTATTACTTCCGAAAGGACAAAGCTTTCACAAAAAAAGATTTAAAATTCAGAATCTTTCTATTGGCCGACCAAAAGGATGAAGAATAAATCCTCGATATGGCCAGCAAAAGAAATTCAATGTTGTTGTAAAGCCATAAGTGATCGGTATTGATCGCAGTCAATGACACATTTTTAAAGATCATTCTTGGAAAATAAAGCAGTCGAAATATCCTGGGTGATACAGAAAAATCCACTCAATTTCCATATCTCCTCAATCACCTAAGCTGCAATTAAATATCTGCAAAAGGGATCTCTCAATTGTCGTCAAGATGAAGGCGAATTATGCGAGTAGACCCCCGGGGCCAAAGAAGATTTAAATCATCTCCAAGATGACGGAGTTTGTGACGGATCCTTCCAGGGAAAGTTCAGAGCACCGTCAAGATGAAGGCGACTGCGATGGGCCTCCTGACAAACCCTAAAGAATATTTAATTTCTGCTATCATCAAGAGATTTCCAACCAAAGAGCCAATAACCGTCAATATAATCCCTAAGAGAAAAGAAGGATCGGAGCATCTCTGAGATGAATGAGTTTGTGACGTACCCTTCCAAAAAAAAAAGAGAGAGAAAAGTCAGGACATCTCCAAAATGAAGGATGATGTAATAAAATCCCCAAAAACCTAAGAGAGCTCTAATTCTGCCAAAAAAGAAAAAAAAGTGGGCAGAAAGATCATCATGAGGAAAGAATCCCAGGATATCAGACTGCCAAATTTGCCAAAGAATCTTCTTTAATTTTGTGAAATTCTATTATCAATATTCTTTCACCAATTGCTCTCACAATATCAAGAATACTCTCTTTTCTGCTCATATCAAGGAAATTTATAGCTTCCTTAAAAGAAAGTCAATTGCAAGCAATTTGAATTCGAATCTTGATTCTATGGAGTTAAGCCCAGTCGGAGGTAATACTTCAGGTAGAAAAGAGGAAAGATTTTCATACCAATATACATCAATTTCAAGCATTTTGAATCAACAAACAATTTTTAACATTTTGGCAATATTTTCTTACTATCTTGACATGAAGTGAAGAGCTCGATGTCCATCTTGACACATCCTGATATCACCTTTTACCTCCTTGAGAGAGTAACCTTTACCATCTTTCGCGTTGTCGAAAGAATTCATCTTTTGCGTTGTCAAAAGAATCGCCTTACTCCTTTGGATCGCCTTATCATCTTTCGCGTTGTTGAAAGAATCGCCTTGTTCCTTTGGATCGCCTTTTTCCATCTTTCGCGTTGTCGAAAGAATTCATCTTTTGCGTTGTCAAAAGAATCGCCTTACTCCTTTGGATCGCCTTGTCATCTTTTGCGTTGTTGAAAGAATCGCCTTGTTCCTTTGGATCGCCTTTTTCCATCTTTCGCGTTGTCGAAAGAATTCATCTTTTGCGTTGTCAAAAAAATCGCCTTACTCCTTTGGATCGCCTTGTCATCTTTCGCGTTGTTGAAAGAATCGCCTTGTTCCTTTGGATCGCCTTTTTCCATCTTTCGCGTTGTTGAAAGAATTCATCTTTTGCGTTGTCAAAAGAATCGCCTTACTCCTTTGGATCGCCTTGTCATCTTTCGCGTTGTTGAAAGAATCGCCTTGTTCCTTTGGATCGCCTTTTTCCATCTTTCGCGTTGTCGAAAGAATTCATCTTTTGCGTTGTCAAAAGAATCGCCTTACTCCTTTGGATCGCCTTGTCATCTTTCACGTTGTTGAAAGAATCGCCTTGTTCCTTTGGATCGCCTTTACCATCTTTCGCGTTGTCGAAAGAATTTGTCTTTTGCGTTGTCAAAAAAATTGCCTTACTCCTTTGGATCGCCTTGTCGTCTTTCGCGTTGTTGAAAGAATCGCCTTGTTCCTTTGGATCGCCTTTACCATCTTTCGCGTTGTCGAAAGAATTCATCTTTTGCGTTGTCAAAAGAATCTCCTTGCTCCTTTGGATCGCCTTGTCATCTTTCGCGTTGTTGAAAGAATCGCCTTGTTCCTTTGGATCACCTTGTTATCTTTCACGTTGTCGAAAGAATTCATCTTTTGTGTTGTTGAAAGAGTCACCTTATTCCTCTTCAAGAAAATTGTCTTATTCACTATCCAACTTACCATTTTCATTGCCCGATCAGGTTAAGGGTATAAACCTGAGCCTCCTTTGATGAGGTATTCCATTTTCTGCCCGATCAGGTTAAGGGTATAAACCTGAGCCTCCTTTGATGAGGTATTCCATTTTCCGCCCAATCAGGTTAAGGGTATAAACCTGAGCCTCCTTTGATGAGGTATTCCATTTTCTGCCCAATCAGGTTAAGGGTATAAACATGGGCCTCCTTTGATGATGTATTCCATTTTCCACCCAATCAGGTCAAGGGTACAAACCTGAGCCTCCTTTCATGAGGTATTCCATTTTCTGCCCAATCAGGATAAGGGTACAAACCTGAGCCTCCTTTGATGAGGTATTTCATTTTCCGCCCAATCAGAATAAGGGTAAAAACCTGAGCCTTATTCAAAGAGGTATTCTATTTTCTGCCCAATCAGGATAACGGTACAAACCTGAGCCTCCTTTGATGAGGTATTTCATTTTCCGCCCAATCAGGATAAGGGTAAAAACCTGAGCCTTATTCAAAGAGGTATTCTATTTTCTGCCCAATCAGGATAAGGGTACAAACCTGAGCCTCCTTTGATGAGGTATTTCATTTCCCGGTCAGGTTAAGGGTTAAACTTGAGCCTCATTTTGATGAGGTATTTCATTTCCCAATCAGGTTAAGGGTTAAACCTGAGCCTTATTTTGATGAGGTATTTCATTTCCCGGTCAGGTTAAGGGTTAAACCTGAGCCTCATTTTGATGAGGTATTTCATTTCCCAATCAAGTTAAGGGTACAAACCTGAGCCTCCTTTGATGAGGTATTTCATTTTCCGCCCAATCAGGATAAGGGTACAAACCTGAGCCTCCTTTGATGAGGTATTTCATTTTCCGCCCAATCAGGATAAGGGTACAAACCTGAGCCTCCTTTCATGAGGTATTTTATTTTCCGCCCAATCAGGATAAGGGTACAAACCTGATCCTCCTTTGATGAGGTATTTCATTTTTCGCCCAATCAGGATAAGGGTACAAACCTGAGCCTCCTTTGATGATGTATTTCATTTTTCGCCCAATCAGGATAAGGGTACAAATCTGAGCCTCCTTTGATAAGGTATTTCATTCCCCAGTCAGGTTAAGGGTCAAACCTGAGCTTCGTTTCTACACGAGGTATTTTCTGCCCCATCCAGGTTAAGGACAAAACCTGAATCTCACTTCCTTTTGAAGTAAAATTTTCTTCTCTTTATTCTTCACTTCATATCTACCATTTTCATCAGGGCTAATTTCTTCATACCCAGTCAGATCCTTCTAACTGGGGCATTTTTATAGCCAAAATTTGGTGTGTTTTTCTTTGCCACTAAGCTCGTCTTTAAGCCGACTTAGTAGCAAAGAGGGGCATCTGTAAACACCCCAAATTTTCCTCATCCATTCTCAAACAACCCTCCTCATGCAATGCCAACCCTGTTAGGTCAGTGTAGGAGTCAAACCCCGAGTCAGTTTCAGAAAATCACCATTTTACCAACTTTTATTAGGAAAATTACCATTTTACCCCTAGGTCATCCCAGACCCCAGTCAGTCGGAGTCAACCAAGCTCATTGGTCAGTTCAGAACATTTAGAATATCAATCATTTCAAGCTTATCTGAGCTCACAATGAACAGAGCATTTCCATTTCTGACCATTCCTGCCAAAATGGGATCATTTCTTTCAGAAATGAGCTCATTGCTCACTCAAATCTAAGCCAATTATCTCTGAGTCAGTCATTCATAGTCAGTCATACTCCCCAGAGTCTAACTTGAGGTCACCAGAAGTTCAAGTGTTCCAGTTTCAGTTCAAAACCATTTCTAAGTGTCCAGGAGCCCATGTTAGTCCATTTCATCTCCTTCAGCTGAAATTGAGCTGAGTTCAGTCAGTTGAGCTAGTGTTTGAGCCTCAATTTTAGTTTATCTCAGTATTACTGACCTTTGTTTCAACTCAAACCCAGTTCAGGTTCGTAATTCACTTCATTCCAGTGATCATTTCGTACCATTTCTCTAAAAATGACAGTTTTTCTTGAAAATTCAGTCAGAAAGATCAGTTGAGTCAATGTCTGGTTAGTTTACTTGAGTTTTGAAACTCTAAAACCCAGCTCAATCTAGCTCATCTCAGTTTAATCTAGCTCAAACCCCAATTTTCAGTGTCACTCTGACCCAGTAGAGTCCCGAAAACATTTCTTGAGCTATTTTGCAAATTTTATCAATTTTAATGCTTTTTAAACTGATACAAGTGTCAATCGGGGTCTAACATCCAAAATTCTTTATTCAAGGTTAGCATTTCGCATAGCATTTCATGTCATTTCTCATCATTTCATAACATTTCATTACATTTCATTTCATTTTCGAAGTCCAGAACTCCAGTTTTATAAATTTCAATCCAGATTGAGTTTTAAAAGTTTTCAGAAATCAATTTCAAGCCCCGGGTTTCCAAAATTGACATTTTTACCCCCGAGAGTCTAAATTTGAAAATATTTTACCAAGAAAAATAATCTGGATTTATTTCAAACTCAAATTTTTGAATTCTACACTGGATTTGCTTCGCAACGGGGTATTGAACTTCAAAATCTGAGCTCGTTTCAAAAACTGCCAAAAATAGCTCGTTTCATTTGTAAATATTTTCTCGAGAAAAACAATCTGGATTTCTTTCAAAATCAAATTTTCAAATTCTACACTGGATTTGCTTCGCAACGAGGTATTGAACTTCAAAATCCAAGCTCGTTTCAAAAACTGCCAAAAATAGCTCGTTTCGTCTGGAAACTTTTTGAAAAGACTATTTTACCCCTCTAATCTTCAAAATGAATTTCAAAATTGAAATTTGGACCCGCTCTGAGATGGCCCATCCATTTGCATTTTCTTGTTTTAATTTATAAGAAAAGAAGAAAAAAATTATCTTTTTCTTTATTTTTTTGGTTTGTTTTATTTTATTTATTTTATTTTTTTTAATTATTTTATTCTTCCTAAGGTGGGACCCACAAGGAGGTCGCCCAAACCTCCAGCCCCATTTCTTTCTTCCCTTCCTTTCCTTTTTCTTCCTTCTTTTCTTTCCTTCCTTCTTTCTTCTTTTCCTTCTTTCTTTATTTTCTTCTTTTTTTTTTCTTTCTTTTTCTTTTCTTTTTCTTTCTTCTTTTTTTCTCTTTCTTCCTTCTTTTTCTTCTCCAGACCACTCACGTAAGCCCCTCCTACCTCTTTCCCTCTCCTTTCTTATTTTCTTTCCTTTTCCTTCTTCCCCTCTTCTTTCCTTTTCCTTCCCTTCCTTCTTTCCCCTTTCTTCCTTACTCCCTTTCTATTTTCCCCCAAAGCTAAGGCTGCAGCTGAAAGGAGGATAGCCATTCACGTAAACCACTTCACGCCTAATGCTTCCAGCCTCTTATTCTACTATCATTAAACCTAGAAACTTAGGAAAGATTTCATTTTTTTCGAAGTTCAATACAAAAGAAAAGGGAACGGCTGGGCAAAAGGAAAAAAAATCTCACGTCTCTCTCTTTCTCTCTCTCTCCCTTTAGCTATCTTCTTCTCTCCTTGGCTGCTACGGCCACAACAGCCTTCCAACCCCTCTACAGCCACCTACCACCATACAGCCACCACAAGGGGAGTACCAACAACAGCCTTTCAACACCACCACTGCCAGCCACCTCCGGTCATCTCCAGCTGCAGGCCTCCTCCTCCACGCCCAGCCAGCTTCCCCTTTGAAGATCCACACCCAGCAGCAAGACCTTCACAGTCATCTCCTTTGAAGCAGACCCTCTTCAGGTCACATCTTCAACAAGAACCTCCAAGGAAGCTCCCTCTTTCATCGGTGCAGCAGCCTCCCTCAAGCCATAGCTCCAGCCGGTGCCACCTCTTCCAAAGGCTCCCACAGCAGCCATTGCTGCCATCACTCCAGCTCACCAACAGTGCCGCCCTATTGCCATTCTCACGCCCAGATCCCTTTTGCAGCCCCTTCAAGTCCAAGATTTCAAATCTTCATCAGCAAAAGTTTTAGCACCCGTTCCAACACTTGCAGACGCCAACCAGCGTTCCAGGTCTCCATAGCTGCAACTGCTCCCAAGGTAAGGCCTATTCACGTTTGTGTCGATCATGCCACGTGCTGTATGGTTTGCCTCTTGATGGTCTATCGAAATAAGACCCTCTTGGTGATGCTAGATGATAGGAAACAATGAGAGTTTGCTTGTTTTTTTTTTTTTTGCTTTTACTTTTCATGATAATGCATACATAAATGAATAAATGAGAGGATTCATCCAGCCAATGGATTGAACCCCTCATTTCAATTGCTATATCAAATCAATATTTTGCCTCCATGCTTTTCCTTTGTTTTGTTTTCATATAAATGGTATAATTTAGGTATTGCTTTTGATTTATTTCATTAGATATATTTCATTAGTTCATTAATGCATATCTTGTTTGTTTATAGGTTTTACATTTAGGCATGTAGTCCAGTTATGATTTCATGTAAAGATTTTCATTCAAAAATATTGAAAATTTTATGATAGATGTTATTATTTGTCTATGATCGTTTGCCAAAAATTTGAATTTGTTTGAGTTTCGGAACCCTTCTAAACCAACCAAACCCTAAATCGGGTTTTCTGTCTCTCTGAGATTTCAATTCCTGCTTTAGCAGACAAGAACCTTCAGATTCGCCCTTGTGGGGGATTTGAATCATTCTCCAAAAATCACAGTAGATTCATAATGGAATCTACTAGTGATCTGGAAATTTTGAAGTTTTTCCAAGTAATTTTGACTACTGTCAAAAATCGGATTTCCCAGACCCCTGAGAAAATCTCAATTTTCCTTTGTCAGGGTATAGACAGATCCTAATGCATCAAGTCCTCAAAATCTGTAACTTTTCTGCGAAAACTTTCAACATGAAACTTGTTCCTAATACAATTTCCTGTCATTTTCCAAAATTTGGGAATTTTTGAATCTGTTTCATTATTTTTCTCGGATTTGCTCTTTCTGTCTAACAGATTCCAATGTCCAGAAATTCCAGAGATTTAGGTCTCTGATAACAGTATGGCCTTTTCCAAACCGTAACACGAATCCCAATGATATCAAAAGATCAAATCTTCCTCTGTTTGTAAGGGACAGTTTCCCACAATTTCAGTCTTTTCCCCATCTGTCTATCATTTTTCCCATGTTTTCTACCGAAACCTGTATGTTTCCCCTAAATCCTAGAGTCGTCGGATTCCGATCCGACTTGCCGGAGTGATACAGCTCCGACCGTAGGTCAAACCCAAAAAGTGTTAAAGGAAAAAATACTTGCCTTACTGTCCTCTGTCACCCCATGAAATTTGGGAAATTTTTATGGAAATTTGATATCCTAAATCCCCTTTAGAATCAACATTTTAGGCAAAAATCACAAAATTTAGGGTTTTTATTTGAATTTCCATATTTTAAAATACAAAAAAATTATATTTTAGAGCTCCATTATATTTCTAGGGTTATTTTAGTTGTTTATGCCAAATTTGGTTTAATTCCAAGTTCATTTGCTCCATGTGTTAGTTTATCTTTAAATTCAGAAGCGAAAATCAAGTTAAATTCGATATTTTATGATATTTTCGCCATGTTAGGGTTTTTATCATGTACATAAGCATGTATAATAATATTAGGGTTAATTTTAATCTCATTTGCATTTCATATTTTTCAATTTTGCAAAATTTATTTCAGAAAACCCTGGTTTCAAGGCCATAGTCTTGTTATCAGGGGTATTTTGGTCATTTTGACCTAAATTTCGAAATTTCAATTTCTAATTCTCCAAAATTTCATGCATATCATCATATTTTATCATATTATGTTTGATTTATTTCATTTGATTTTTAAAATTCCAAAATTTACAAAAAATTCTTTCATAAAACCCTGATTTCAAGGTCATTAGGGGTATTTTGGTCATTTTGACCCCAATTTCGAATTTTCAAGTTTATTTTCAAAATTTATTCATTATTTCTCATGTTTATATCAAAGGGGGTAT